>NW_015506205.1:157227-171530 GCF_001515645.1 Sinocyclocheilus grahami | reverse complement strand
ATGTGATTTTCTGGATTTTTTTTCCTCATTTTGTCTCTCATAGTTGAGGTATACCTATGATGAAAATTACAGGCCTCTCTCATCTTTTTAAGTGGGAGAACTTGCACAATTGGTGGCTGACTAAATACTTTTTTCCCCCACTGTATATATGAATATATATGTGTATCTAATGAGACTGGTGGTTGTGTGTTAACCTCTGCTAGTTTCTTTGCAGTGTTTCCCGGGACTTGTGTGTTACGTCCCTTTTCTCGATGACGCCCCCTCTGAAAGCCGGGTTCGGAACCGGGTGCTCGACTTGCAGTGTTTATTTCACTCGTCGATATATGTCCAGACGGTAAGAAGCCGGGTCTTGGCTTCATACTTCCTGGATCATGCGGCCATAACAAAGGCTTCTGCGGGAGCCTTCGTGATCATTGGGACCCGGCGCGTCACTGCAAAAATTTCCTGGACGTCTGGGCTGGGGTTACGCTTTCATGCTACCCTGACTGGTCTACCGTATCTGGGTCGCCCTGAGGGGCTTCCCGATCACTAGGATAATCCCCTCTTACTGAGGCATCGAGCGGGAGGTATAGGTGGCATTACGAGAACCTTCCTGTGTAAATGCTGTCTCGGGCAGTGCTCCCCTCATCTTTGAGGGTTGTATTTGAGTTTGCCTCTCCCGTTTGGCCTAGTACTTCCGGGTATCTGTAAACAGATGCTCGGAAAACTCTAAAATCCAAATACTATGGTAAGTGCACACGTTAAGCTTTGCGCACTTTTCTACAAATCCACATAAGTGGATTTGAGTGGGCTCCACTCAACTAGTGTGTCTCTGTCGACACACTCTGGAAGCATCGCTCCCCTCACCATTGAGGGTTATTGTGAGTATGGTGTTTCTTTCGAGCGTTAATCCTCTCTGAGGAGTTGGATTCCTCGCTCCATGGGCTGTCCTCGTGGTAGTATTGAGCAGTGCTCCCCTTTATCAAAGGGTTACCTGGAATGAGCAATGTTATTCCTCTGAATTCGGAGTTCTCCTCTCACATGAGAAGTTTGAGTTCTCTGTTTCTCCAGAGCACCTGGAACCAGCAGCATCAGGTGAATTAGGCCCTTCCTCTGCCTCCCTGATGCGCTGAGTGTTTGGCTAGCTTGTAGTATGCTTACCCTTCTTATTTTACAATCATGCTGCAGGTCGAGCCCCCTCTCGTTGAGAGCTGTGTTTGTGCTCCCTCAGACCCGGCGCCTATTTATACTATAGTCGCACCGGTAGTGACGTCATGGCAGTCGCCGGCCAACGAGTTGGTGTTTTTTTCAATGTATGCTTCAGACACGGGTCACGACGAGGCGTTCCCCATAGCGACCCCTAGAGGACGCAGTGTCTCGTTCCCTACTCAGGGAACCATGGTTACATAAGTAACCTGAGACGTTTTCACTGAACAAACTCCTAATTTGCTGCTTAATAATAGTTAGTAAGGTAGATGTTAAGTTTAGGGATGGGGTTGGATTAAGGGATCTAAAATATGGTCATGGCAGAATAAGGCATTAATGTGTGCTTTATAAGCACTAATAAACAGCAAGTATGCTAGTAATTTGCATGCTGATAAGCAACTAAATAGTGAGAATTAGTCCTTAAAATAAAGTGTTACCAATAGTCTTTACTATGGGAAAGGAGTCTCTTTAGAAATATTCTCATGTATCTTTGTCCCGTAAAATCATTATTCAAGAAGAACAAGAAATGACCTTTTCTACCTCAGATGGTACGGTGTAGAATTAAGTGACCGTTTAAAATGTTGAGGTTTATTATTAGGTTCATTAAATGTAATTAAAATGATTTATGAAAACTGGCAACCATCCATTGACAAGAATGAAGGCAAAGGATAATTTACCCAACTTCACAAAGCTGAGTGTGACAATGTGGATTGTGAAGGTCTATTGTTTTAAGAATTTCTTGATAAATCATTACTTCTTGTGAAATTGCAGTCTTTATGTTTCCCTTGTCCCTATTTAGCTATGTCTTTTGTGCTTGGTTAACAATGTTGAATGTTTCTTGCATTTCCAGAGTCATATTTTGAGTTATTAAAGACAGAAGCTATTTCTTATTCTTAAATAACTCTTAGTTAAGTGAATATGTGTTCTCTATTCTAAAGTGTTACCAGACTTTTTACTAGACTAGTAAATCAATTGTTTTTTTTACTTTTGACATGTTTTATTACTTTAGGTGGCATGTTAATCTCTCGTTTGTATTTCAAATGTCATACAATTGCTAAAACAGTGAAACTCCATCTTTACTTTTTTTTAAATATGTATTTAAATTACATTAACATCAGATCCACACTTCCATTTAAAATGTATCTTGACATATTATATTTAGTTTCTGGTGAATAGACAGTAAACAATGATTCCACTCCAACTGGGAGAGTAGAACTCCATGTTAAAGTTGTTGAAGCCAGTGGTTTCTCAGTAGACACTCTGGGCTGAACAGATACATTGTTCGATCAATATAAAATGAGTTTTAAAAACAACTGGAGATTATATTCAATAGTAAGTACATGAAAATCAATGTTAACATAATCAGTGTGTACTTTGTACAATTTGTACTCTCGCTGTGCCTTTTTGTGCTGTACCACTGTCCTGTTCTAATGTTCTTCAAGGTGCTATGCCATATGTATTCTTGTTTCTATTGTTTGTTTGTTTTTTGCAATTTATTAGCATATAACAAAGCAGTCAAATGGTGAACAGCTGTTTACACACATTTTCACACCTTTAAATTACCATACACATTTTAATCTAGTGTAATAACACTGTAAGCCATTTTCCTGTAAAACCAATCCCTGCCTATTTATTTACATAGAGTTACCATACAGTACAATCTACTTAGCTAAGAAATATTTCCAATAATTATTATTAGTCTGTATACCTCAATCTTTGGAAGCCACTGGTGAACTGTTGGTGATGAATATTACATTAAAAATCAACAATATATCATGGCCAGAGAACAAGAACAGACAAGAGCATACACTTCAAAATAAAAGCACAACATCAAAAGTTGAAACAAAGATCCATGTTCTAAGTGGTGCCCAAACAAGAAACAAGAGTTTTTATATTGCACAAACTAAATGTCATACATCAAGGAAGGTAAAGCGTGGGAGAAATGACATGAAATGGCCATGTTCTGAGACTCTTGGGATGGCCATAGACCTGATCCTGATATGATCATGATGAAAGGGACACATGTTCTGAGGATACAGACAGAGGTACTGTACATGATGAGCCTCTTATTCTCTCTGAGATTTGAAGATGTGAACTGCCAGGTTCTCAGTGGCTGTCAGCTGAGGGATGAATGAACTATAAACTCTCATCAGTTAAATCACACATTACTGCACACATTTCTCACCAAGAGGCCAACCATTCTGCACAGCCTGAATTGAAGTCATCACCAATGGATTTATCAAACCTGTCTCGCAATCTTGTACGTCAAAGATTTTGTGCATATTGATGAAGTGAATGTACTTTCTGTTGACGAAAGTCAATCCACTCTCCACAGTAGACTGAATGCAGTCAATTGCACCGATTATACTTGAACTCTGTACACTCATCATCTGCATCACAGTATGCTATAACAACAGCTAGGACACCCCAGGCCATTGCTGCACCAGCCTTCACCATTGCCGCAGGACAATTATCACCGAAAGGGTCTGCAACATAAAAAAAGAAAACTCGACCTTGCAAACCCTGTTAACATAGTCTTTTCACAGTCTCGTTCCCAAGCAAGCATAACTGGATTGTAAATCAAGGACAAGCACATGAAGAAGCTGATTTTAGGCTGTCGAGATTTGTGCATGACTCCGGCCCATCCATCCTTTCCCCAGTTATCTCACTGAGCCACCATAATTTGCTGCATCTTAATTTACAACCTAAATAAATATTCTGTAATTGATAACAATGCACAAGTACTTACATTCAGTAGTGTAACCAAACATGAATTGCAGAACAAAAAATAACTTCATATTATCATTTGCTTATCTTTCTTTAACCATTAGTTATTTAAAGTAAGCACTTCCACATAATATGTAAGTATATACAATCCAATTGGGCAATTAGAGTTTTGGTTTCTTTTGTCTCCAGAGCATTAAATCACTTACATAAAATGAGGACCTGGTGAGACCTGGTCTGGTTTACAAAGACATATTAAATAAAAAAGCATTATATATACATATTTATGCTTTATTTTCATTATTAGGATGATAGTTAAGGAAAGGTAAAGAAAATTGTACAAATGAAGTCTCTGTGGTATCATATGTCTCCAAAAGAGTATCTGCATTTCGAGAAAGAGAATGATGAATTTTCAATTAGTGTCCACATTAGTATTAATGAAGGGAACCCAATTACTAATTCTTAGTATAATTAATTAAAGGGTTAGTGAAGATGCTTGTTTTACAAACATCAAATCAGGATCCATAATGAGGCCACAGTTATATAAACTAAGGTACATCATGCTGCAGGCTTCTTGAGCTCTATTTTGTTTTGTTTTTCTTTGTTGCCATTTTTTGGCCTTGACCTTCCACTGCTATTAATGGTAGTGCTGCTACAACAACACCACTGACACACTTTACCACATGTTCATTGCTCAGAATATTTGGGAAGGACAGAAGTTGACAGACCTTTCAGAGTCCTCTAGGGGACTCTGTTGAATGCTAAGAGTGCACTGTTTCATTGATGTATCTATTTAAAGGCAAGAAAATGCCAAGAAAACAAAGACAATGAAGACCTGACCGTTCCTATTTTTCTGCAATTCTTTTTTTTTATAATATGGGTGAATTCTAAGAGCTGGAAGTTGTCTGCCTTAATAAATGCACATTTTAAAGAAGAAATTAATTAGTGAAAAAATGCTCTGTAACATTTGTTAAGTGCTGGCAATTGCAAATTGTGGTACTCTGCAGATCAAAGAGGGTTTGAAATGTTTTGCTGCCACACCAACTGCGTAGCACTTAGTTGAGGATCAAAGCTATTTCAATAGAGTACTTAAAAGTGAAAGAATGTTTACAAGACCCTAATGAACATTGCATCAGCACTGCATTACATTTTAACTTCCACGTCCCCATCCTCTCGAATAGAAGCCATGTTGATTCTTCCTAATTAGAATGTGTGGGGTCATTTTTTGATGAAGAAAGCCATGCATGCACCAGGTTCAAAGAAATTAAACTTTTCTAACCCATAGAAAAAGCTCAGTGCAGCTGTAAGTAGATTATCAGTTATGTCCTCGCCGTTTGAACATAATCCCTCTTTATGTGCGACACATCAAGAAACGGCAAGAGCGAATCTTTGCCATATGCGAACTTACCCCCCATCAAGTCTTTACACTAATGAACTCTGAAACTGTGACTTGGCTCTGATTATTGCAATCTTGGGGACAAAAATGGTATAGCTTTCTGAGTCCCATGACAGATCCACTTCAATGGAGGGAGAAGCCCATAATCTAGCAAATTAACCCCAGAATGGGGTGGGCGGAACTTGTGGCTATCAGCAGCTGTAGGCTGTTACTCCTCCAAACAACTTGAGGAGTAATCACAGGCATCAGATGCTCAGCCAGCAGGCTCAAAGTCAGACCAAAAGCAAATGTCAGTCAAAGAGGCTTATAATGACATCAGGGGCCTGCTGTATAAACGTTGCGTACACACAAAATGGGCATGGAAATGTGTGTAAGCAATTTTCCACGCACATATCAGGATTTATAAAAAATAAACTAGGCGTAAATATGTGTGCACCGTACGGACACTCTAGATCCTGCGTACGCACTCTTTTACTGAAATGATGAAGCAAACAGAATGATTTTAAAGTCCGTTTTACATTTGACATACACATTTAGATTAAATATGACACTATAAATAATGCAGTTAAACACTGAAATTTCATGAAATGATTATCCAGAAATTACAAAAATTTTTATATGAATTTAAACAGAAATATTTGCAGTGGATATGCTGCTTTCATACAATTTTCCTGTGGTATGCGATTTAATGTTTTAATCACAGCGAGGATTGCTTGGCGCATGACAATTCCGCTTTAAATTGTGTTCTAAATAGCAAAACTCATGTTCTGAGAAAATACTTGTGCGTGAATAATGATCACTGATATGAACTTGATTCGTATGATGCTTTGGAACATATACGGTAACGACAGACTTAAGGATGCACTTGTTGATCAAACATTCCATTGGCTGGTTTGAACAGGTTTAATGACAGTACTCTAAAACCTCTGTTCACAGGTGTCACGCACAGACAGTAGCCCAATGATAACCCCTTTCGTGCTCTTCACAATATTGTGACAAACACCATATTTAAAAGATAGAATTTGAAGGAAACTGTAAGATGTGCACGTTTTATTTTCAAAATGTTTTTGTTATTGACACGGTGTGTCAGGCAGTTATTTACACTGCAAAAAAATAAGTCCTATCTCCATTCAAATATACATTCTAAAATATATGTTTACTTCATAGGCAGAATTGCATATAATTTGAATAGCAATGTGATGTCTCAAAAATTTAAACATTTATAGTACGAATTTCATATTTTCCTAATGTATTGTACCCTTAACTGTGTTAAACATGGTGTCACGTGGATGGAATATGCATGGAAATGATATGCAGATGATGTTATGCATATTAAAACTAGGCGTTGTAAGCTCCATATATGGCTATTTCGGGGAGGAGATGGGGAGGGGATTCATGTACGCACAAACTTCCGCTGACTGGGTATTACAAAGGGAATTTTTCGCAGGTTCTGGCGTACGCATGTCTTTATAAATTGGAAAACTTTTGTATGTACGCAAAATCCAGCTTTTGTGCATACACACACATTTAAGATGAAATCTATGTAAAAGTTTTATATATGAGGCCCCAGTGAGAATGAGACAGAGTACTTGAGAAAACGAAAGAAAACGGAAAGAGTTGAAATGGCCATAAAATGACCTGGGACAACAAATGCATTTAGAGCAAATGCAAAAGCTGGTGTTAATATCCATTATGAATGATCAGATCAGATCAGATCACAAGTGGTCACTGCTAAATACAAGTGTAAATAGGGTACAACACATTTTGTGAGCTGTTAATTTGTAAACCAATTAATGTTTTTTCTTCTAAAAATCTTTGTATAAAGACACCTGACATACTATGAATATAGTAGGCTACAGGAAATGTAAAATCTAGGAGACTACAGATGGTTGACATTACACAATTTACAACAAAACAAAATAAAAAATGATTCCTTCATCTTTTTTTTTTTTTTTTACATAATGAAATTGGACAAGCTCAGTGCTGATTCATTTTCCACTAATTATTTTTTCGGAAATTGGAATGTGTGCAAAATATTGTGGGCAAATGGAAGATGCAAAAGATACTAATGACCAAAACCAAACAAAGCACAAGTAATGTAGGCTGCCGATTGAGAAGCACCCTGTATCTGTAGTGTAAATGCCTGATCACACTTACACTAATGTTTGGCATACAATTCGGTCTGGTTTTTGACATACTGTAAGATTTGTCTGTTCATACCAATACATAAAAATGGCAGAATGGGATAAATTGAACACCCACTTGTCACGGAAAAATAAAGAGAGTCAAAAAGACTATTTAGATGTTTTCAAACAAACAGCAAGGAGGTTCCAGATTCCATAAATGTACATTTCAATTTTCAAGACCTAACAATTTTTTTTTGACACAGATCATGTGATGTTGCATGCTAGGCCAGAGTTAATACAGATATTTAACTAAAATAGCAACACGCATTCTGCTTGAAACATCACTCCAAATTAAAATCGTATCACAAGCAGTCATATGAGACACATTTGCACTTTACTACCAGGTGAAAACCATGTTGTGTCTCAGATATAGATTTTAAAACCAGGTGTAAACAGGACCAAAAGGCAAATCTAAAAATTGTTTTTTTAGCAAGAAGGTGATTTTGTGGAGGTTGAGCGCTGAATTTTAGCATGAGCAATTAAGAGCAGACAAAGAGACATTTTCATACATGCACATGCATATACAATGGTATATGTTCCATTACGTGTCCCACTCATATCTTTCACAGAAAATCTTACCTGAAGACCCATTTCAATAGGTAGAAGTTGTTTCAGTTCCCAGGGATTGACACAGAGGTGATGGATTCAAAAGTCTGCGATCACTAGCGCTATATCACTTTCTCAGAGTACATGTCAGAGATGCATTGTGTTTGTCGGTTTGGTAACTGTTTCTTTGAAGAAGAAATCTCAGTACAGTTATATCAAGGTAGATGTGAGCGCTGCTCCTCTTTCTACAGCATAAAGGCCTTATAGTTTATAATTAGATTGAAGCAATTCATCTACACTTTGACTGCATATATATAAGCCGAGCAACCTGGTGGTCATTACTGTGTTTCACTCGCTGAGTGAAATTAAAGGTGTAATACTGTACTTTAGTACTCATATGTGAGGCAAACATAACTACATATATGTTTAGACCGGTTTTAACTTACAGTAAACACGTTTTGTAATTCTTTAAACAAGTGATCACTGTTCACGCTGATTCACTGATTCGCTGAGTCAATAATCATGCAGATTTATGTTACAAACTTATAGAATTGTACAGTAAGAAAGTTATTTCCTTTAACCAGGAAATTAACGTTCTTAGAATTGACAAGACGGTTGACCCTGAGTGGTCAGCTAAATATCTACAGTGGATCTAAAATATGAATAGTTAATTATAACTAGTTATGGTTAATTATTCATATTTTCCATGAGCTGATTCGCTACATCTGACCACGGGTGAGGTGGAAATAGAAAATATGGAAATATGAGAACAGCAATGAATACCTTGACAAAATAAGTGCTGCTTTGATGTATCAATTTAAAAGATACAGGAACAGGTGTAGAGAGATTGCATTGAGGATTCATAGATGCTGATGCATGGTCATGGGATTAAGGATATAAAAATAAATTGAACATAGATTATTCGATTAAAACTCTGCATCTTCTGATTCCAGCATTGTTAAATAGAGGAAATTACAGTACTATTTTTTATGTTATGACTATGTGAAATTTTTGGTGAGCTGATGGAAGAATTAAAGAGAAAAGCCAAGATGTTAGACTGAATAATTTCTAATTCAGTACATTAATGGGGTCATATGATGCGATTTCAAGTTTCCCTTTCTCTTTGGAGTGTTACAAGCTGATTGTGCATAGATAAGATCTCTGAAGTTGCAAAGACTAAAGTCTCAAAACCAAAGAGATATTCTTTATCAAAGTTAAGACTCTACCACTCCCCCTTAAAACGGCTCGTTCTAACACGCCCCCACATATCTACCTCACTATGTGGAAATATTTGCATAATGCCGCCCAAATGTTCAAGCAAAGAAAGAAGGCGTGGTTTCAGTAACCGCAGTCAGTATTGAAGCAGCCATGTCAGGGAGACGCTGTGTGTTTCTAGGCGAAAGCAAAAGCACTTTATTTGGCCTTCCGAAAGTAGATGCATTTAGGAATCTTTAAGATTACTTACAACAGAACAGCAATGCATTTTATGGATGACCATTTCGTGAACCTAGGAGAGGAGGTAATTCTGACTTTGCTATGATAATCTGGCGCTTCTGAATCAGCTACTGTTTTGTTATTAGTTTAAGTATTTGCTATTGACTGTTCAAATGCTGAGTTTTGCGTATCGTGTGTGAGGAGAGAGAGAGAGAGAGAGAGAGAGACACATCACAGTGGAGTCAGATGTCTTAACCGTGGATTGTGAACTGCAAACACATATTCATCACTGTGTCTGTCACTAGACTCTGTTCCCCTTTCCGGCTTTGCTTTACATTTATTTTGAAAGATGAAGCTTGCGATAATGGTAAGGGGCGTTACATTTCCGACGAGTGCTTGTGGTGTTCGGCCAATCACAATGCACTGGGTCAGCTGGCCAATCAGAGCAGACTGTGCTTGTCGGAAGGAGGGACTTTGTAGAAAACGAAGCGTTTGAGAGAGGCGGGGCATAGAGGACCTACAATAATGTACAGTATTTGAAAAATAATGTGTTTTTTTAACATTAAAGCATGTCAACATATTCTGTTACACCAAATACACAAAATAATGATCTTTAAAAAAGCATCATATGACCCCTTTAATGCTTTTAACTTGTATAAAGTGCATGATTAAAGGTATTTAATTTAGGTAGAAGCTAACTTATTGAATGACTCATGAGTGAAAATATAAGTTTTTACCAAATGGATGTCAGTGCCTCGAGGTGTCATTCAGTTTGTGGTGAATATTGAAAACTTTAAAGAGATTTTTGATGCATCAACTCATTTGTCATTCATTTGTCAGTTGTTTCTGTGTTTTATTTATTTGTGTGCATGTAAATCTGAGAGATAAGCGCAGTTGAATCAATCTAATTCATTAGTGCTCAGTTCCGAACACTAGTTCATCTGGTGCCTCTTGTAATTACAGTTAATCCCCCATTATCTTCAGATCAGTATGGGGACTGTACACAATCCTCTCTGCACAAACATGTATTTCTTTGCACTCACAAAAGTGAAATATTAATTTAATATATCATGCCATGACATCTATATGGCAGTACAGCAGTTGATGGCTTTGGTAACATTATTGAACGCTGTTTCCCTACAGTGGTGAGACTGTGTTTCTCTTATCCTTTCATTCAGACTGCATGGTGGTTCAAACACCTTGTTCTGAACCTTCTGTGAACACACACATGTTTATTTGTGCTAGCTTTGAGCTTGGGGCTCAAAATTTGAACAACAAACAGCCATATTCTACATCACTAATCCTACCCAATACCTAAACTTAAAAACTACTTACTAACTATTAATAAGCATAAAATTAGGAGTTTATTAAGGCAAAAGTCAGAGTTAATGGTTTGTTAACACCAATAATTGGACCTTAAAATAAAGTGTGACAGAAAATCAATGACATCATTTTTATTCTTTTAAGAAACACAAAATAAAATATTCTTAAAATGTTTTGTTTATATAATAAAAGTCAGTGGGGTGAGTAAATAATGACAGCATTTTAATTTTTAGGTGAGCACTCCCTTAAAACAGTTATTATTCCTTTATTTGTAAATACACAACCAAAGAACAGTTTATGGTGTGACGTCTAAAAGCTCTTTTCAGACAATAAAAAATTTTTTTTACAATGGTGTTAAGCACATAAACCAATACAAGGAAGTTATTTCACTTTATACTGTCTTTTGTTCCATCTGAGAAATAACTAGACAGCAAGAGTTTTACTGTTCCACTGCACTGCTCTGCGTCTTTTTTCATCCTTCCAATTTGATTTTTGTCATTCTGCCTTAGTGTTAGCGTATGAAATCCTCCGCTGGTTTTCATCAAGGCCTACAGTGTGTCTGGCACTCAAAGTTACTGTCAATTTCCACCAGTGCTGATGCAATGATTACAGCTGCCTTCCCTAAATAACTGACAATTCAAAGGGCCAAACATGACTGGGTCCCTGTGTTCCACGAGCAGACGTGGCCATACCCTAGACAAGACTGTCATTTGAGACATAACAAAGAATGTTTTCCTCATTGTCACTGAGTTGATATCATGGAATCCAGGGCGTGAATGGCACTTTATTGTTGCATATACAATGCAGGCCTATTTGTTAGCAGAAATAAGTTTTGCTGTGAGGCTAAAATCACCACACTCCTCTAAGGCAGACACATTTTAAGGCTAAATGCAAATCACTTCAACGGCACTGCCAGGAATTCCTCTTTGTTTTTAATTGCTTAGTGTATTTTCTTTTCTCACATTTTCAAATAAGGAACAAAGGCTACAAGCAAATAGGTTACAGCGTTCAACAGCTCCCCTAGGCTTTACGAAACTATTTTGCACTGTGCTATAACTCCCTTCAAGAGCAGGGGGAACTTTGAAAGTCACGCCAGACTCCTCAATAAACAAATCCTGCCCTAATGAGGAGCCGACTCAATTTGCTCAAATTATTGTAAGCAAGATGGCATAAACAATTTAAGGGAGGACCCGGGTTGCTTAAGCTTGTCAAAGACACTGGCAGAGGGAGGGCTGAATAACCCAAGGGCTCACACCCCGTCTAGGCTGTTCATTTATAGGTAGAGGAACACTTAACAACCGTCTGTTTTGCTCTTCAGGCAGGTTCCTCTCACTCTCGGCTTCAAACAAGCACTCGTGCCATAGCTGGCTTTGAAATGATGCCCTAAAGGCCTCTCTCTGAGCCTTCATCTGCTCTCAGGTTACAATGAGGGTGCAATGTGCCAGAACGTGTCCTTTCAATATATGCATTTGTCTGAGATACATCCAAGGCACGAGACTCAAAAGTGACCCACACTGCGGGATGTTAGTGTGTGTGGATATATGTGGGTTATGTTTATGAACCATGAAATTACATTTCTAATGATCATTCAACATGGTGGGTTAGTTTTGGAAGCCATTTTTAACACAAGCAAGATGGGTGTCGGGAAAAGACATCTCTTATGTTCACCAAGGCTGCATTTATTTGATCAAAAATGTAATATTGTGAAATATAAATATATATATATTTTTTTATATATTTTAAATGTAACTTATACCTGTGATAACAAAGCTGAATTTTCAGCAGTCATTACTCCAGTCTTAGGTGTGTAACCTCCGTAAAGTTGGCACCCCATAAAAATAAATAATCACCAAAACTATGCCATTCGTTTGTGCTACGTTTGTGCTGATTTGTGCCGCAAAAACTAACGTTTGTGCTGGTTTGGTGTTTGAGATATTAAACATTATTTTTTGACCATGTGACGACACTCTCCACCCCATGTTGCCCAAATTGCTCCAAACCAGCGCAGTTCGTATGTGCTCGATTTGTGCATGTTTGTGCCAATAAAACAAACACTGTATCTATTTTCCTTCCTTAGATATAAGCAAAATATTTTCGGGAGCTGTGACGTCACTCTCCACCCCAGTTAGTCTAAATCGCACACAACTGGTGTCATTCGTTTGTGCTCGATTTGTGCCGGTTTGTGCTGTTGAAAATATATTTCCCCTTCATAGAAATAACAAAAACAATTCTGGGCAGTGACGTCACTCTCCACCTTATTGCAGTTCTGCTCGATTTGTGCTGGTTTGTGCCGGTAAAAGAAACAATGTAACCATGACCACTTCTTAAGTATAATGGGATCTTTTCTCTCCACTCCATTTAGCATGGCCGCAGAGTAAAGAAAAATAGTAATAAATAAAAATCTGTGTTCTGTAACAGATCGGCCAGGCTCCACCACCACCCAATCACAACGATCCCTCTCACCTGAGTTCTGAGCACCTGCACCTGTCACCAATCAAGCACCTCATTACCAGCCTGCATAAAAGCACACACCTCAGACACCCTCACTGTCCGGTCTCGTATACACGTAGAGGATTCAATGACTTTGCTACTACTTCCATTTGAATACTTACTACATTCCTTACCTCCTGTGTTCCTCCTAGTGTCTCCTCGTCTCCAAGTGTCTCCAGTTCCTCCTAGTTCCCGGATCGCTGAGGTGTGTGCTCCTCCTGCCTGCATTCCAGCTCCTGTACAGCCAAAGCCCCGGATTACCCTCACCATCACATCCTCTGAACCCTACCTAAGTACTCTCTGTGACCCAGTAAACATATTTGATATATATTTACCTGTTGCGTCAGACCTCTTCCGTTACAGAAGACCGGACCAACACTGACAGCACAGATGAGTAACCCCGATCTATTCCAGGAGCTCGTAGACTCACTACGACGAGTGCTACGCAATTCATTGGCATCGCCGCCATCACCACCCATCACCTCATCCATCCCAACCAGCACTTCTTCGCCTAACATCAGCGCCAGTCCCATGGCCCGACCGGCGCCCTACTCTGGTTCGGCGGAGGACTGCAACGGATTTCTCCTCCAGTGTAACCTCACTTTTGAAATGCAACCGCACTCATATCCCACTGACACTTCTAAAATCGCCTTTATTATCTCCCTGCTAACAGAACCTGCATTGCGATTGGCAGAAACGATCTGGACTCAGGCCAGCCCCGTTATTCACAATCTGCTGAACTTCATGGTGCATTTTCGTGAGGTGTTTGGAAGGACAGACGGAGATACCGCCGTGGGAGAGCAACTCTACCATTTGCAACAGGGTACCATGTCAATTGCCGAATACTCGCTGAAGTTCAGAACTCTCGCAGCAGCAAGTGGATGGAATGAGAGATCGCTGCTGACTACTTACAGAGAGGGGCTAGAGCCCCAGCTATGGTTACAGCTCGCTGCATATGATGATTCATTTGGATTGGAAAAATTCATTCAATTGTCCGTCCGTTGTTCAAACCGCATGCA
>NW_015506205.1:156123-157067 GCF_001515645.1 Sinocyclocheilus grahami | reverse complement strand
GTTGAAAGTCCCCTAGAGAAGCAATCCATAGATATTCCAGCCTGATATGCCCCCTTCCACAACGTGTTTTGCCCGAAACAAGCCTCCCGCTTACCACCACATCGGCCATGGGACTGTGCCATAGATCTCATTCCGGGTGAGCCAGTGCCTCGGGGAACAATCTATTCACTGTCGCTTCCTGAACAGAAGGCCATGGAGGACTACATCAAGGAGGCGCTGGGTCAAGGTTACATCCGTGCATCTAACTCCCCTGCTGCATCAAGTTTCTTCTTTGTGGCCAAGAAGGACAGAGGCTTGAGGCCCTGTATAGATTACCGAGCATTAAACAATATCACCATCAAATTCCGGTATCCTCTTCCCCTCGTCCCTAACGCCCTGGAAAATCTCAGAGGTGCGACCATTTTCACCAAGTTGGACCTCCACAGTGCCTACAACCTCATCCGGAAAGGATTTGCCAACTTTTACCGTCGCTTCATTCTCAGCTATAGCAAGATCACCAGCCCCCTCACCAGCTTACTCCAAAGGAAACCCAAATCTCTGTCCTGGACTCCCGCGGCCTTAGAAGCTTTCTTCTCCCTCAAGAAAGCCTTCACTAGCGCCCCACTCCTAGTCCATCCAGATCCCGACCTCCCATTCGTCGTGGAAGTCGACGCCTCCACTACAGGAGTGGGGGTAGTGCTGTCCTAGCAGCAGGGGAACCCAGCCCGACTCCACCCATGTGCCTTCTCCCGGAAGCTCAGCCCGGCGGAAAATAATTATGACATCGGCAACAGAGAACTCCTTGCCATCAAGCTGGTCCTAGAGGAGTGGAGACATTGGCTGGAGGGGGCAGCCCATCCATTCACCGTACTGACAGACCATAAAAACCTCCAGTATCTTCGTGAAGCTAAATGTCTAAATCCCCGCCAAGCACGATGGGCATTATTCTTTACCAGGTTCAATTT
>NW_015506205.1:154858-156094 GCF_001515645.1 Sinocyclocheilus grahami | reverse complement strand
CCCAACAATCCGCCGGGCTGTCCTCCCGGATGCCAGTACGTACCATGGACACAGCGCACCCCACTGATTCACTCTGCTCCCTCCTCCCGAGGCACTGGCCATGCAGGGGCCAACAACACCCTCTCGCTGCTATGAGATTGCTTCTGGTGGCCCAATATGGCATGTGACGTGAGAAGGTTCGTGCAAGGATGTCCAGACTGTGCCATGTCCAAGAGCCCGCGTCATTTACCATCTGGCAAACTCCTTCCTCTACCGGTGCCAAATCGCCCCTGGTCACACCTAGGAGTAGACTTTGTCACTGACCTGCCCCCCTCTGAATTTAACACATGCATCCTGGTTATAGTTGACGGGTTCTCAAAATCATGTCGCCTTCTGCCCCTCAGAGGTCTCCCCACTGCACTGGAAACAGCTGAGCTCCTCTTTAACCAGGTCTTCCGCTATTTCGGCATTCCCGAAGACATCGTCTCCGACCAGGGGCCTCCAGAGTATGGAATGCCTTCTTCAGACTCCTAGGTTTGACCGTAAGCCTCTCGTCTGGATACCACCCACAATCAAATGGGCAAAGATTCAGGATCACTGGAAACAGCTGAGCTCCTCTTTAACCAGGTCTTCCGCTATTTCGGCATTCCCGAAGACATCGTCTCCGACCAGGGGCCTCCAGAGTATGGAATGCCTTCTTCAGACTCCTAGGTTTGACCGTAAGCCTCTCGTCTGGATACCACCCACAATCAAATGGGCAAAGATTCAGGATGTGGGACGATTTCTGCGACCCTTCTGCCATGGCCACCAGGATTCCTGGAACCAGTTCCTGGGCTGGGCGGAGTACGCCCAGAATTCCCTATGACAGCCTTCTACTGGTCTCACTCCCTTCCAGTGCGTGCTCTGGTTCCAGCCTCCACTGTTCCCCTGGTCCGGGGAGCCTTCTGATGTTCCAGCGGTGGATTACTGGTTCCGGGAAAGCGAGAGGGTATGGGACGCTGCTCACCACCATCTCCAACGGGCCGTGCGCAGGCAGAAGACAACCGCGGACCTTCGAAGAGCTGAAACACCTACCTATCAACCAGGACAGAAGGTATGGGTGTCGACTCGGGACATCAGACTGCGCCTGCCCTGTAAAAAGCTCAGTCCCAGATTTGTTGGCCCTTTCACCATCCTGGAACAAGTCAACCCGGTCACCTACAAACTCCAACTCCCCTCACAGTACAGAATTCATCCCACATTTCACGTATCACTGCT
>NW_015506205.1:110162-152922 GCF_001515645.1 Sinocyclocheilus grahami | reverse complement strand
TTCGTGCAAGGATGTCCAGACTGTGCCATGTCCAAGAGCCCGCGTCATTTACCATCTGGCAAACTCCTTCCTCTACCGGTGCCAAATCGCCCCTGGTCACACCTAGGAGTAGACTTTGTCACTGACCTGCCCCCCTCTGAATTTAACACATGCATCCTGGTTATAGTTGACGGGTTCTCAAAATCATGTCGCCTTCTGCCCCTCAGAGGTCTCCCCACTGCACTGGAAACAGCTGAGCTCCTCTTTAACCAGGTCTTCCGCTATTTCGGCATTCCCGAAGACATCGTCTCCGACCAGGGGCCTCCAGAGTATGGAATGCCTTCTTCAGACTCCTAGGTTTGACCGTAAGCCTCTCGTCTGGATACCACCCACAATCAAATGGGCAAAGATTCAGGATGTGGGACGATTTCTGCGACCCTTCTGCCATGGCCACCAGGATTCCTGGAACCAGTTCCTGGGCTGGGCGGAGTACGCCCAGAATTCCCTATGACAGCCTTCTACTGGTCTCACTCCCTTCCAGTGCGTGCTCTGGTTCCAGCCTCCACTGTTCCCCTGGTCCGGGGAGCCTTCTGATGTTCCAGCGGTGGATTACTGGTTCCGGGAAAGCGAGAGGGTATGGGACGCTGCTCACCACCATCTCCAACGGGCCGTGCGCAGGCAGAAGACAACCGCGGACCTTCGAAGAGCTGAAACACCTACCTATCAACCAGGACAGAAGGTATGGGTGTCGACTCGGGACATCAGACTGCGCCTGCCCTGTAAAAAGCTCAGTCCCAGATTTGTTGGCCCTTTCACCATCCTGGAACAAGTCAACCCGGTCTCCTAAAAACTCAAACTCCCCTCACAGTACAGAATTCATCCCACATTTCACGTATCACTGCTGAAACCTCACCATGAACCTGTCTCTCTCCCTACAGAGCCTGGCCAGACGGAGGAAGCCCCTCTTCCCTTGATCCTGGATGAAGGATCCGTCTACCAGGTGAAGGAAATTCTGCGGTCCAGGCGCCGTGGTGGTCAGCTGGAATACCTCGTGGACTGGGAAGGATATGGACCCGAGGAACGCTCATGGGTACCTAGGACCGATATATTGGACCCCGCCTTAATGTCTGAGTTCCATGCTGCCCATCCTGATCAGCCTGCACCTCGGGGCAGAGGTAGACCACCACAACGTCGGGGTTTTCGGCCCTCAGGAAGGGGAGGGGGGGGTACTGTAACAGATCGGCCAGGCTCCACCACCACCCAATCACAACGATCCCTCTCACCTGAGTTCTGAGCACCTGCTTCTGTCACCAATCAAGCACCTCATTACCAGCATGCATAAAAGCACACACCTCAGACACCCTCACTGTCCAGTCTCGTATACACGTAGACCCTCTGAAGTATGCAATTTTAAATCTGTCAGCTTTGCTCATGGGAACCAGTCGTGTGAGCTGTTAATGCCATGTGATTAATCACTCTGGAGACTATAGTCATGACAATGCTAATTAGCTAATAACAACATAAGAAAGTTCACAGTCCCAAACCCTTCACTACTGACCGTCATAAGCTGTTACATGAAAGGTAGTAGACAGGGAAAACATGAGTTATACTTTAAAAGGAATAGTCCACTTCAGTAAAATTCTGGGATCATTTACTTCATTTCCAGCGTTATCGTTGACATGATTGCAAAGATATTATTTAAACTGAACTGAGCTGGATGTTGACATCACTGAATTCAATGATGAACTGTCTTTAACTGAAAAATGAGTGTTTACTATTGTCATTTTGCATTATTGACACTATTTTCCTAATTAATGCTGTTCAGTTGCTTTGTCACAATCTGTATTGTTAAAAGCGCTATATAAATAAAGGTGACTTGACTTGACTTGACATCCTCTGAACCCTACCCCAGTACTCTCTGTGACCCAATAAACATATTTGATATATACTAACCCCTTGTGTCAGACCTCTTCCGTTACATGTTCATGCTGCCTTAAAATTTTAAGTTTAGTCAGGTCCAAGTTATCACTAACTTCATATTTCAAGTTGACTAAGCTTAAATTTCAAGGCAGCATTAAGTTCAATTCGATTCAAGTTTATTTGTATAGCGCTTTTCACGATACAAATAGTTGCAAAGCAATTTTGCAGCAAATTTAAGTTTCTACAATATTTAGTGGTAGCTTATCAGTGGTGACTGTCAGTTAATGTTCATATGGCAGAAATGTACGGAAAAATAAATTAAAGACATATTAAAACAGACGATGAACACTATTAACAGCAATTATTACATGATGCAATCAAGCTTATAGCAAAATGTTGTTTCAGGGTTGGCATCATCTGAGGGGTTGGCATCATCTCTTCTCAGGTGTTCTGGATCCAGACTGAAGCTTGTGTAAATCCTAGTTACCACGGGATGTCAAGTTGAAACGGTGAGACAGTTTTTTTTTTTTATTGCTAGTCTAAATCGTTCTAGTTCATTTGTGCTCGATTTGTGTCGTTAGAATTCTGAACATATTCCTACTAGGAATAACAAATATATGCTAATTCGGGGAGCTCTCCATACATGCCAACGGCTCCGTTCGTTTGTGCTAGATGCAGTTAAAATGAACATTCTATTTTAATTTCTCCTCCGTAAAACATTACAAATATCTGGAGGAAAAGTGATGGCACGCAAGCCGCTCGTCCAAATTCTGGACGCTGGGCGGGAGCGATCCCAACCTACCGTGTTCCAGCCCCTCATTCTGGGGGCCTCACTTCTCGTACTCCGAGTCTAGAGTCAGAGTGGCGCTCCCAGGCCGAAGGCTTCTAGCGGAAGGCGGGTCTTCTCGCTGGATAGTCTTCGTCGTAAACGTCCTGACGCCTAAAGGCCTAGGATTTTTTGAGGGCCAGCTTCCTCTGGGGAAGAGCGGTGTACACCGCATTACACGGTGCCCGTCTCTCCTCAGTGCCCTCAGGAGGTTGGTCTGCCAACCCTGCCAGTGTTACAGGGCGCAGCGATCTCCGACGAGCGCTTCTCTCAGTTACTGCCCGGAAACGTAGCGGTACTAAGAGGCTCACTACCTCTACGGAGGTCTCTAGAGCAGCTAGTATGGCCGTCCCCTGCCATTCCGCCGCTTCAGTGCACTGAGCTCGCTGCTCTAGGGGCACCAGAGGCCAGTCTAGCGAGACTGGTTCCTTTAGGAGGTCACCTGGTGGTGTGGGAGCTTCATTGGGTCCTGCTCAGCAGGCTCTGGTCTAGTCTTCCTAGCAGACGACGTGGGTCTGAGGGCCGTCGTTTTCAATAGAAGACTTCAGCTATGAGAGTCCTGATGCTGTGGCTCAGGACCTCGGAGGGCAGGCCCCTCTGGGAAAGAGAGGTTCACACCGCATTACATGGTGCCGTCTCCCCCCAGTGCCCTCGGGAGATCTTTCTGCTAACCCTGCCGGTGTTCCAGGGCGCAGCGGTCTCCAGCGAGCGTTTTTTTCAGTTACCGCCCGGCAACGTAGCGGGACTGAGAGGCTCGCGGCCTCTGCGGAGGCCCCCAGAGCAGCTAGTTCGGCCGTCCCCTGCCGGTGTGCTGCTTCAGGGCACCGAAATAGCCGTTCTGGGCACACCAGAGATCAGTCTCGAGACTGATTCCCTTAGTAGATTATTTAGCAGCGTGGAAGCTACTGCCAAATGTGTCTCAATGGGTCCTGCGTACTGCAGAAAGAGGCTACAGAATCCAGTTCGGTTCTCGTCCACCTCGATTCAACCGTGCGTCCCCACTCCAGTGGGTCCCGACCAGGCTCTGGTATTAGAACAAGAAGTAGTTAAAGAAGGAGGCCATCAAGGTTTTCCCTCCGCATGAGACAGACTCCAGGTTCTACAGCCGGTACTTCCTATTTTAGATCTGCGCCTATTGAACCGCTCAGTCATACGACTGAAGTTCAGCACAGTTCGTGTCTCAGACGAAGTACAAGGACTGGTGTGTCACAATCGATCTAAAAGATGCACATATATCCATCCTTCCTCATCATAGGAAGTTCCCGAGGTTTGCTTTTGCAAAAGCCTACCAATACCAGTTTCTTCTTTTGGCCTTGCACTATCAACCCACACTTTCACGACTCAACCACATTGACATTTGGTTGATATTAGCTCAATCAGAGCGGTTGGCGGTTCGACATCGAGATGTTGTTCTCACTCACACGAAAGAGCTGGGGTTAAGACTTAATGCCAAGAAAAGTGTGCTTTCTCTGGTACAGAGAACCACTTATCTGGGCATGGTGTGGTATTCCACCACGATGTGCTCACCACAGTTGCGAGAGTAAGAGAAGGCCGGTCACTCACTGTCAAGCAGTTCCAGACTGCTGGGTCTGATGGCAGCTGCGTCCAACGTGATAACTTTTGGCCTGCTGTACATGAGTCCCCCACAGTGGTGGCTCAAGACCAAGGGGTTCTCCCCGAGGGTTAACCCGCTTTGCATGCTCAAGGTCACACAAAGTTGCCTACGTGCCTTAGACATGTGGAGGAAACCTTGGTTCTTGTCTCAGGGCCCGGTGCTGGGAGCTCCTTGTTGCTGCGTAACGCTAGCGACAGACGTGTCCCTCACCGGTTGGGGTGCGGTTATGAGTGGCCACCCTGCCCGCGGTCTGTGGAGGGGTCGCCATCTGACGTGGCATATCAATTGTCT
The DNA here is from genome assembly GCF_001515645.1 of Sinocyclocheilus grahami. NCBI lineage: Eukaryota > Metazoa > Chordata > Actinopteri > Cypriniformes > Cyprinidae > Sinocyclocheilus > Sinocyclocheilus grahami. Next base: position 148,291 of record NW_015506205.1, on the reverse strand, counting down.
GGAGATGCTGGCCGTGTTTCAAGCTCTGAAATACTTTCTCCCAGACCAAAGAGGTCACCATGTGTTGGTGCGTACTGACAACACAGCAGTGGTCTCTTACATCAACCACCAGGGAGGTTTGCGTTCGCGCTCCTTGTACAAGCTGGTGCACCAGATCCTTGTGTGGTCCCAGGGCACACTCCTCTCGCTGAGAGCAGTTCACATTCCTGGGCATCTCAATATAGGAGCAGACATCCTTTTCGAGGCAGGGGCCAAGATCCGGGCAATGGATGCTTCATCCCGAGGTGGTGAAGCAGATATGGAGAGTGTTTGGCCAGGCTCAGGTGGACCTGTTGCGACTCTTATGACATCGCACTGTCCCCTCTGGTTCTCTCTGACTCATCCAGCTCCACTGGGGCTGGATGCCATGGTACAGACGTGGCCGAGGCTTCGTCTGTATGCCTTTCCTCCGATTGTTCTGCTCCCGGGAGTTCTGGAGAGAGTGCGCTGGGACGGGGCCCGTCTTTTGTTAGTAGCCCCGTTCTGGCCAGGCCGAGTACGGTTCTCGGGGCAGATTTCTCTCCTCGACGGCACTCTATGGGAGATTCCCGTCAGGAGAGATCTCCTCTCACAGGCGGAGGGTGCGCCCCTGCCTGGAGCTGTGGAAGCTGTGGGTGTGGCCTCTGAGGAGGCACAACTCATAACTTCTGGTCTCTCAACCGAACTTGTTGAGACCATCCTCCATCCAGAGCTCCCTCTATGAGGAAACTGTACTTCTGCGGAGACTGCCAGCCCGACCCAGCTAACTGCCCGTTTGATACAGTTCTGGAATTCCTGCAGGCCTGTTTATCTGCAGGGTTGTCCCACTCCACCCTAGAGGTCTTTGTGGCGGCCACTGCGGCCTTCCACGGCCCTCTCGGAGGCCATTCAGTGGGAAGACACCCTCTTCTTACATGTTTCCTCCGCGGTGTGCTGAGGCCGAGGCCTCCAGCCAGAGAAGCTTATGCTAAGTGGTGGATCAGGATGCTATTACATAGCCTCGAGTCCTCTGATCTCCCCTCTCCTTTGGGGGTCAAGGCTCACTCCTCCAGAAGTTGGCCTTCGGGACGGCGGGCCCCGCCTACTTTAGCCACTCCTGGCTCCCCTTTCTCTCACCTTAGTTGTGCTCTTCCACACTAGGCAGGGATTTGCAAGTCTGGCGGCGTGGGCATTCTCGTTCCCAAAGCGTATTCCGACGCAGCTCGAGTTCCTGAAGAGGAACATCTCAGGTTACGTATGCAACCATGGTTCCTCGAGGGAACGAGACGCTTCTTTATTTAGTTTCATGTGTGTTGCCATGATGGTTTTTAGTGTTTGTGTGAATGACACTGTGCACCTTCTATATATGTTATTATTTAAAAGCTGCTTGTGATGGGTTGTGGTTCATCATGTGATTTTCTTATCACCACCTGCATTTGTTGGTTATCAGTGTATTACAAAGGTACAAAACAGATTTCAATACTTCAATAGGTTGGTATATTAACATTATATCAGTTAATGAAATTACGGTATTTAACTGTAAACTTAAGTTAAAATCATAAAACCATAATCATAAAATGTTGCTAGTGTATTTTTTACGTTAAATTAGGGCAACCACAGCTGTCGGTTTTGCATGTAAATTTTACGGATTTTTTTACAGTGAACATTATCTATCAGTTTTTGTGGTCTTTTTTCTTTTTTTTCACACATTCAGTATAGCTTAAGGCTATTTTATATTTGAGCACTTTTTCTACAGTCCATTATGTCCTTTATGTATTCTTATGCAGTGCGATAAATAATGGTTTGTAAAACTTTAACATAATATATAATATAATAATATTAGCTGTTAAATGCAGTAATTTAAGAAGAAATATAGTTACAACCAGGATTTCTTTTCACGGCACAAATCGAGCACAAATAAACGCAGCATTTGGTGTGGAGACCGCCTGGAATTAGGCTATTTATATGACCTAATTAATATTAATATTAATGAATATTCGTGGGGAATAGACCTAGATGTTTAATATTCTAATGGCACAAATTAATTAGAACGATTTAGACGGTCTCACCGTTTCAACTTGCTACAAAAATGCTACCTTGAAGTTTAAGCTTAGTCAACTTGAAATATAAAGTTAGTGAAAACTTGGAGCTGACTAAACTTAAAATTTTAAGGCAGCACGAACACTATTTATTTGTTTTACTCTGTGGCCGCGCTAAACAGGGTGGAGAGTAAAGTTCCCCTTATTTTTAAGAAGAGGTCATGGTTACATTGTTTCTTTTAACGGCACAAACCAGCACAAATCGAGCACAAACGAATGGCACCGGTTTGGAGGTATTTGGACAGCATGGGGTGGAGAGTGACGTCACTGGCCCATTTTGTATTTGCTATTTCTGATGACGGGAAATAGACACAATGTAAATTTGAACGTCACAAACCAGCACAAATCGAGCACAAACGAATGGCACCGTTTTGGAATGATTTAGATTGCATGGGGTGGAGAGTAACGTCACTGTTCGTAAAAAGTTTATTTTTATTATATAAAAGAAGCGGTCATAGTTATGACGTCACTGGCCCATTTTGTATTTGCTATTTCTGATGACGGGAAATAGACACAATGTAAATTTGAACGTCACAAACCAGCACAAATCGAGCACAAACGAATGGCACCGGTTTGGAGGTATTTGGACAGCATGGGGTGGAGAGTGACGTCACTGGCCCATTTTGTATTTGCTATTTCTGATGACGGGAAATAGACACAATGTAAATTTGAACGTCACAAACCAGCACAAATCGAGCACAAACGAATGGCACCGTTTTGGAATGATTTAGATTGCATGGGGTGGAGAGTAACGTCACTGTTCGTAAAAAGTTTATTTGTATTATATAAAAGAAGCGGTCATAGTTACAGGGTTTCTTTTAATGGCACAAACCAGCACAAATCGAGCACAAACAAACGGCACCGGTTTGGAGAGATTTGAATGGCATGGGGTGGAGAGTGAAGTCACTGCCCAGAATTGTTTTTGTTATTTCTATGAAGGGGAAATATATTTGACGTTCATTTCAACAGCACAAATCGGCACACATCGAGCACAAACGAATGACACCAGTTTTGTGCGCTTTAGACGAACTGGGGTGGAGAGTGACGTCACAGCTCCCGACAACATGTTGGTTATATCTAAGGAAGCGGGCACAAACGAACTGCGCTGGTTTGGAGCGATTTGGGCAACATGGGGTGGAGAGTGTCGTCACATGGTCAAAAAAATAATGTTTAATATCTCAAACACCAAACCAGCACAAACATTCGTTTTTGCGACACAAATCAGCACAAACGTACTTAGCACAAACGAATGGCATAGTTTTGGTGATTATTTTTATTTATGGGGTGCCAACTTCAGGGAGATTTCAGAGTAACATAATCCTTCAAAAATCCTGGTGATTTGGTGCTCAAGAAGCATTTCTTATTATAATCAAAGTTAAAAATAGTTGTGTGCTGTTTAACATTTTTTGTTGAAACCATGATACAGATTTTTTTAAATCTTAATGAATAGAAAGTTTAAAATAAAATTTATCTGAAATAGAAATCTTTATAAATGTCTCTACGGTCACATTCGATCAGTTTAATGCATAAATTGAGAAGATAAAACATCTTAAAAATCTTAATTATTCACTTTTGAATTGTAGTGTAAATAAGTGTTGATATGTTTACAAATTATAGTGAAGCTGAATAAATATTATTATCTGTGACATGGCTTACTCTATTAATTACTTTGCAGAGATGATGAGACTCATACACAAAGAAGATCAAGATGATAACACTTGGGAGGAAGCAGTCACCCTCGCTTTTCGTGCATTGTGATATTTGCAAGAGATCTTCATGAGACTGACCTTTAACTCTGAGAAAATTGCCATTTCAAGCTCTCGGAAAGCTTCATGACTTAGACTGCCTTGACATATGCATCTAACTCTATGAAGCAAGCAATGCAATCAAGAGAAATTGTGAGACATGATAACAGGGAGCACTGGAGGTTTGGCTGTGCGTCCCTGAGAGAAAGCATGATTATGTTCCATAATGGCCGACTGTAAAGAGGAGTGACCCCTCTCCTTGACATTACTGCAATCGTACTTAAGAAAAATATAAAAACCATGATCTCTCAGCACATCACCATCATGAGATGAAAAGATCCAATAAGTTATTTGCAATGTTTGTGTTTTGTCAGTATTGGCTGGATATGCAGTGTAACCATATTGAAAGATACAGATTCAGTACTGTACATTTGGAACTAGCATGATCAGTTGCATACAAACGACATCCAATACAATAAAATGTATTCATGCAACCAATTTAACTTCAGATAAACTTGCAGACATAAAAAAAGATATCACAGCAGTTGAAACAATGGCATGTTGACGTGTACAGTACAGTGACGCAGTGTCGAAATAGAAAAATAAAAAATGGACAAGTGTAAAGATAATTATTCTCCCTGCTGCCGAACCTGCAAACATTTTGACTGCTTGGTTGTACACAGATGCGAGTCAGCTGTCTCAAGAATGAAAATCTAGTTAATGTATATATGTGTGTGTGTGTGTGTGTGTGTACATATATATATATATATATGAAGTGTTCAGATGCAAAAGCCTCTAAGTGCTGTCTGAAATTTGCATCTAAAATGAGCATTTTTAATCAGTCTCCTATATTTATGTTCAGTTATTTCACTTGAATGGCATAGAAGAGGACCTATACATTGCCATTAAAGTAAAGTAAAATTACTGAACCTAAGCATAGGAGCCTGATAAAAATGCTAATTTTATATATATTGTGGCGGGGTGGAAGGATCACGCAACAAGGAGAGCTTGGTGTAAGGCCCCAGAGGGTGGATTTTATTAAATGACAAGTGACTACGTGAATGGTGGTGGTGCTCTAGCTCGCTGAGGTCCTCTCGGTTGTGTCCAGGTGCGGGTGAATCCGTGCCGTGCTCGTGGCGGGGCTGATCGGTTATTCGGTGCATTCTGGAACGAAATAGAGGGAGTGTTAGTCTGCTGTCTCATGGAGAGGCTTCTCACCCGTCGTCGGTACACACGCTGCTTATCTGCCGGCGGGTTGACGAGCCCCAGCTGTGGCCGATCAGCCCTTAGTGCTCGTGAGGAGGTGCACCTCGTGAGTTTCCAGGGCAACGCTGATGTGGAGCCGGAACGCTCGTCACCCCCTCCCCCCCAGCGTTGTCCTGGGTCTAGTCGAAAAAAATGGTGTTAGTAGGGGAGACACAAGGGGTGGGTGAGGAGTGACCCCCGACAGACCTGCAAAAGCTGACCAAATCCAGGAGAGGCCGTCAGCGTTGGAGTTGGCCACTCCGGCCCGATGTTGCACTAGGAAGTGGAAGTCTTGGAGCGCAAGGAACTACTGCGTCACCCTGGTGTTAGTGTCTTTGGCCCAGGCCATCCACTGGAGGGGCACGTGGTCTGTAACGAGAGTGAACTTACGGCCCAGGAGGTAGTAGCGCAGCTCCAGGACTGCCCACTTGATGGCCAGAGCTTCCTTCTCCATGGTGGCATAATTCTTCTTGGCCGGGGTCAGCTTCCCGCTGATATAAAGGACTGGATGCTCCTCACCTTCCTGAATCTGGGAGAGGACGGCTCCAAATCCTGTGTCAAAGGCATCCGTTTGCAGCAGGAAGGGACAGCTGAAGTCCGGGGCTCGCAGAACCGGCTCCGAGGAAAATGCTGTCTTTACCTTCCGGAAGGCGTCTTCCGCCTCAGGTGTCCAGCACACCTTCTCTGGCTGCCCCTTCCTGGTCAGGTCTGTCAGGGGGGCGGCTAAGGAGGAGAAGTTAGGGATGAAACAGCGATAGTACCCCGCCAACCCCAAGAAGGCTCGTACCTGGGACCTTGTGCTGGGTTTTGGGGCGGACCGGACTGCTTCCACTTTTTTTCCTGGGGCTTGACAAGGCCCTGTCCGACCTGGAAGCCCAGGTACTTTGCCTCAAATAGGCCCAGGTGACATTTGCGGGGGTTGGCGGTGAGCCCAGCCCAGCGTAGCTCCATCTGCACCCTCCACAGAAGGTCTAGGTGGTCTTCCCAACGCTCAGAGTGGATTACCACGTCATCCAGATACGCCGCTGCGTAGGACTGTTGGGGCCGCAGCAAGATGTTCATCATGCGTTGGAACGTAGCGGGAGCCCCGTGCAGCCCCTAACTAAATCACCCCTAACTTCAGCATCTGTTGGAATTACTCCTCAATAGCCTGCCGACGAGCCTCTGGGACTCGGTAGGGCCGTTGCCTGACGATGGTTCTTGGTGGTGTGTGGATCTCGTGATGGAGGACCTGGGTCCGCCCGGGGATCGGGGATAACACATCGGGGAACTGGCCAACCAGGTGCTGTAGATCGGCCTTCTGAGCTGCCGACATCTGTGGGTTGACGTCCACGACCACCATCTCTACGGTGGCGAGGGCGGCGTGATGGTCTCTTGTCCCCACCCATTTCTTCAGCAGGTTAATGTGATATAGCTGGTGGACACGGTAAGTGACTGGACTGATTTTCTCCATGACGGTATACGGGCCTTGCCAGCTGGCCAGGAACTTGCAGGCCGAATTTGGGAAAAGGACCATCACTCGGTCCCCCGGCTAGAATTCTTGAGGCTGGGCGGCTCGGTTGTAATGTCGCTGCTGCGCCTGCTGAGCCACTCCCGGACTAACAGCACGGCACGTTCCGTTACCCGACCCCCGGGTACAAGTGACACAGCTCTTGCCAAAAATGACGGCTCATGATGATGTGGAAGCTTTTCTACAGATGTTTGAAAACACGGCGACCCAGGAGGGATGGGGGAGGGAAGACTGGGCACGGCTGCTGGCACCCTTTCTCACAGGTGAGGCGCAACGAGCCTACTTCACCCTACCAGTGTGGCAGGGTGGAAGGATCACGCAACAAGGAGAGCTTGGTGTAAGGCCCCGGAGGGTGGATTTTATTAAATGACAAGTGACTACGTGAATGGTGGTGGTGCTCTAGCTCGCTGAGGTCCTCTCGGTCATGTCCAGGTGCGGGTGAATCCGTGCCATGCTCGTGGCGGGGCTGATCGGTTATTCGGTGCGTTCTGAAACGGAATAGAGAGAGTGTTAGTCTGCTGTCTCATGGAGAGGCTTCTCAACCGTCGTCGGTGCGCACGCTACTTATCTGCCGGCGGGTTGATGAGCCCCAGGTGTGGCCATCCTCCAGCTTTATATCATTCCATTTATATGCATTCTGTATTGGGATAGTGATCACAGCATCTCTCACCTCAGCATCAGTTGAGCACAGCATCTCTCTCTCATCCTGCATCCAGCTGTGCTTGCCTCCGTGGTCCAGAGCTGGGCTAATCCGCTAGCCGCCGGCTACATTCTACATTCACAGCGTTAAACAAACATATGTTAGCTCATCTACAGCGCACTGTAATAATCCATCTATATTTACTATGAAAATTACAGGCCTCTCTCATCTTTTTAAGTGGGAGAACTTGCACAATTGGTGGCTGACTAAATACTTTTTTGCCCCACTGTATATATATATATATTTTTTTTTACAACAGACGTATCAGAAAATAAAGGCTCTGGAGGCCTGCCGTTTCGTGTCTGTCCTGAGGGACCTCCAGAACGCCAACCCCCCCTCCCCGTTGGATGTTGTGTGGCGCGAGAACGTGCCTTCTGGGAGGGTGGAGTAATGTCAGACTCTGTTCTGTGTTTTGTGTGTGTTTTGTTCCCCATGTGTTTCCATGCCCATTTTTGGTCTTCCTGTTTCCTGTTCCTATTATGTTTATTCATCCCAGGTGTGTCTCGTCATCCCCTCATCATGTCGTGTGTGTATATGAAGTGTTCCCTATTCTTAGTTCGGCGTCCAGTATTGTATGTCATTTTGTGTTCTCCGTGATTACCTGTGTTGCCAGCTTTGTTTTCATTAAAGACTTTTGAATTTGCTTTAATCCTCGTCTCCTCGCTCCTTCGTTCCCATGCTCCCAGTGTGAATCGTGACAGTAGGATCTAAAAAATACCAAAACAGCTTCTAGTTTCCATCATCCGATATGGATGTTAAGATGAATTGTCAATGCCAAGGCAAGATCTGAAAGAGGAAGACAAATCTGCAATACAACTGTTGGTAGACTGGCCAGGAATACAAAACAAACCTCCATGTCACTGCAAAGGTTGTGCAGGAAGGTTAAGCAGGCACAAAATCAGTGTAAACATGGACTGCATAGAAGGCTCATCAGGAACAAAACGTTGCTTGCAACCTCATCCTAAAACCTTAAAGAAATTAAACTGTTTGGATCCATTCATTAAAGATAAATTTGGACTAAGATTAGACTAAAACAAGCAAATTAATGGTAGCTGCATTAACATTTGCAGAAATATCACATTTACCTTTTTTCACTGCAGAGTTTGTATTCACTTATTTTAACTTTTTTCAGGGGTGCTCAAACTTTCAGACAGCCGTAGAAAAAAGAAAAATCAATTTATTCAACCAAGTCAGAAACATTCTGTAATTACCATAGAGTGATACATCTCAATGAATCATTGTTTTGAATGGTTCTTTTATATGAACTGTCCGAATGAACTTAAATTTACTTGAATGAATAGCATGAAAGTTTCAGATGAACAAATTCAGTAGAATGATTCATACTTCTGAGAAAGAACTGTTTAGACAAGCCCATTCAATTATTTCTTAACAGCTCACCTGGCAGTAAAGCTGCATACACTAAGCGATATATATATATATATATAAAACGACACTATTTTGAAAGCAGATTAAATTACATTCCAGCATTGCTGTCTACATATGAATATGTGAAACAGCAGTATTCATTCCTATTTAGGGCAATGTTAAATTTTCTGTTTTTGAGTGAGAGACAACCACAATGACCAGTTAACCAGTAGACCAGGGTTCCTCAAATCTTGCCCTGGTGGGCCAATGCGCTGCAGAGTTTAGCTCTAACCCTGATCAAACTCACCTACCTGTGATTTTCTAAGGATCCTGAAGACATTGATTAGCATGCTCAGGTGTCTTTGATTAGGGTTAGAGCTAAACTCTGCAGAAAAGTGGATCTCGTGGGCCAGATTTGAGGATCCCTGCAGTAGACCATACATATGCCTACAAGCATGTTGGCTCTGTTTATTGGCTGCTCATTCATGGCTGCTTTACTTTGAGGGGGGAGAAAAAAAAACAACAACTTTGAAGTGAAGTTGTGTTTGCTGTCAGTTTGTGAATCTTTTTCCATCTGCTCCCCCCTTCAAAACCCGTGAGAATCCAAATATGCAGAACAATGGAGGATGACAGTCTGAGAAACAGACATACTGTAGAAAATAGTTTTGTACCATTGCTCACAGAACCTGCAGTAACTGTACACCAACTATGCAGATGAAATCCATCATCTAACTTATGGTTTGGATCAAGAAATGTGCTCTAAGGATTATGCACAAATAAAATTAAAAGCTTTTAAAGTTTTGGTAAGCCTCTGAAAAATCCATAAAAAAAATAAGTTAAGTTTGATGTTGCATATTTTTGTGAACTTGATGGTTTGTGAACCTGTTGGTGAAGGTTGCTGGTTTTAATCATGCCACTCCAGAGGTTCAGTATTGACGTTTATGTTATTAGCTGTGGCCCAACATTTCTCTCCTTATTGGAATGGCTGGTGCTCCTCACCAGGAGATTAGCTACTCATCACTGAAATTAGATCTTTCCCCACGAGGCTGCTCTTTACTTTTCATTAGTTTGGGGTCTGGACAATACCACTTGACTCAGAGGGATAAAAGTGACATCTGAAAAAAAGAAATACATAAAGAGAGAGAAAAGGAATTGGAAATATGCTACATTTTATTTGGAAATAGAACAATTTGTACTGCTAATTTGTACTGCTGTCACATGGCTGTTTAATCCATTATGTCATGCTTTTGAACACTGTGGTGGGAATTCACTTGTGATGTTGAGCTCTTGCCTCTATGGTTATTGGTTTTAGAGGGATGAAAAGGCTGTTCAATGCTGTTGTACAAATTTGCATATGTCTGACTGAAATATCTGTATGAAAGGACTGATGCTGAACTCTGAACTTACGAAGTCTTCCTTCATTGGAGGCTTTCTAGTAAGTGTGTGTGCTCTAAGAATGTAAAATGCAACTGTGTTTTTTTCTTCTTTGTTTAAGAGGAGAGAGGTCTATGTTCTTCAAAAGTCTAGAAAGGGGAAAACACTTGTTGTCATTTTTATTTCTTTGACTATCAGCAGCGTTATTGACAAATAATGTGTTTCGAATGTGTTGGGTTGTTTGCACTGTGTTGGCTCTTCAATCACACAAAATGCACTTTCTCTCTGAGGCGATTGTGACAAAAGTGTTTAAGCAAAGAAGATCTTCCATTCTCAAGCACACTGTTTATGCATTATCTAGGCAAACTTCAACTATTAGGAGCTAGCCTAAATTAGTTTCTAAATGCAGAGGAGGCTTTGTAAGGACTATTGATTTGTTGTGACCGTGTGCACTCTGATGCTATCTCTCCAATGCATAAGCATGACATTTGAATCTACCTTTGGTATGTATTCTGCAATGGACAAAGTGGCACCTCTGGGTTTGTTATCTCAGATATATAGTATTTCCTTACGTATGAGTGGAGAAGATCTATGCACACACATTTGTTGGTTGCTTCTGAAAGTCTTGTGCCTTTCTCTCCGTCATCTCTATGATGCCTGGTTTTATGGGAGCAGGGAAATGTACTGCTTCGTACCTCTGATGCAGAAGTCTTGAGTGGGCTGAGGAGTGACTGCTCTGATTGCATTGAGTCCTGGGTTCACTGCAGATAGACTATATAAAAAATGTAGGGTTGGATACTTGACTGGACGCCAATTGTATAATGATTTAGAGTAAACCAATATATTTACAATTTATAAACAGTATAAAACAATGTGAAGCCTTCTTTATTTTTCAGTGTGATGCTTTCTTCAACTTAATGGATTAATTCACCCAAAAATGAAAATTATGTTATTAATTACTCACCCTCATGTCATTCTAAACCCATAAGACCTTTGTTCATCTTTGGAACACAAATTAAGATGATTTCTGAAGGATCGTTCGTGTGACACTGAAGACTGGAGTAATGTCTGCTTAAAATTTATAAAATGATAAAGTATGTACAAACAGAAAACAGTTATTTTAAGTTGTATTTAATATTTTCTAAATATATATATAAAAAAACATTTAAAATAATCATACATCAACTTTTTAACAACAGTGTAAATGTACTATTACATCACTGCCAAAGAGAATTGGTCTGAAATAGCTATAGTGTTTTCTGTACTCTCAAGATCAAAAGTGAGCACAGAGTGCAAAAAGTAAAAGTTTAGATCTCTTTGAGAACATTTTGATTGCACTCAACCCTTTTATTTATTTATTTATTTTTATTTTTATCATTCAGAAGATTGACAATACTCTTGCAGAGATGGCTTGGAGTGGGGATGAGAGACAGGACATGGTATGACTGAATGGCAGATCCACTCTGCTTGAAATGGAATGAAGTTCTGTTGTCAAGGAAACGGCGATCATTTAAAGGCTCTGATTTCTCATGGAGCTCTTTGTCCTTGTTTTTTCTTGTTAGATTTGAGCTTATACAAATCAGTTGTGATCTGTTAAAAATAAATTATGCACCACCATCAAATAACAAACAAACAAACAAAAACAATAAGAAGAAATAGGAAGACATGCTTATTTTTATTTGAATGGTATCTCTGATTTTACCTAATATTTACATTTATTTTAGATTGGCTGTGAACTTTTGAATTGGATGATCAGGGGAAACATGGACATATTTTATGTAGCTTCTGAAGAGAAGTAGTTAATGGGAAAAAAAGATATTTAAACAAAATGAGAAAAATGTACACATCCTGTTCAAAACTTTACACTCTTTATCATCCTGTTCAAAAGTTTACACTCTTTATCACTACATATCTTGCATTGTGTTGCCTTCTTGAGTATCACTCAGTAAATATTTTCACCTTTCAGTTGTCCTCAGAGTGAAAGGATGGATCTCAAAATCATACAGTCTCTGTTGGAAAATGGCACTGAATATTTTCTGAAATATTTAAAATAGTTGGTAGTTTAGAAAATCGAAAATAGTGCTATGGTTTTTTTGGTCAGAACCATGTCTGTCAGAAATCATATCTGCCACACAGAGGAGTTGTCTCACCTTCTTTGGTTCAAGTGTATTTTCCTACAGAACAGCAATCCAATCCGCATTGTGTGTCATATGTCAGTGTAACACTCCACATACACTATTTGCTTTTGAAGACCAGGCGTTCATATTATTTTAAGTGTGTAGTTATTATTAACAAATACACCTTAAAACAAAATATATAGAACAGGACAGTAGCTAAAGGTAGTTCAATATATCTCTTTGTGGAGAGGATGTGCAGAATTGTCCGTTGTTTATTAACCCCACCATCCTCTTCTATGTCATTGCCTCCAGTCAGTCCAGGCTGAATCTTATAATGGATCTGGCATTCCTGACCAGTTTGTTCAGATGCTTTGACCCCCAGGGCTGATGTTATTCCCCCTGCAGACAACTATAAAGAAAGAAAAGCTGCCAGCCACGCATTAGCTGAACATCCCTCTCAGCCTTCTGCACATTTTGACACACGTGAGCCACTTCAAACGGAACAGCATGCACTGGCCTTCTGGTGTTGTTATACCTGGTACTTGTAGGACCGAACTGACAAGTGCTTGAGTCAGGGCACATAATCAGGTAATAATTTCATTGTTTTATTTTAAATTGTCAGTTTTGTATTAACAGCCCCAAGTGTCAATTGCTCATTTTAGAAAGAGAGGTCACACTTTATTTCAAGGTCCAATTCTCGCTATTATCAAACCAGCAACTAAGACTTTTCCCACAATAAACTCCTAATGTGCTGCTTATTAATAGCTAGTAAGGTAGTTGTTAAGTTTAGGTATTTGGCAGGATTCAGGATGTAGAATATGGTCATGCAGAATATGTGCTTTATAAGCACTAATAAAAAGCCAATATGTTAATAATAGGTATGCTAATAAGCAACTAGTTAATAGTGAGAACTGGTCCCTATACTCAAGTGTTACCAAAAGAGAGAAATAGAGAGAGGGTGAGGGTAAAAAATCTTTGCCATATGGCAAGTAACTTTAGCAAGCTGAGAGTTGTTTCATAACCACCTTTTGCAGATGATTTTAATGTGATTTTAATATTCACCTACTGTACAGGTAATGATAGGTTAAAGCAACAACTATATTTTAAAACTAGTATATGTCACAATGTCAAAAACTGTTGACCTTCATCAGCTTTGTTATTATTGGTATAGCTAGAATTTATATGACTTCCTATTTCTTTCATACTGTCTGAAGAGTAAAGTACTTTAAAATAACTGTTTTTCATACTGTCTGCCCACATGTTTTCCCTTGCAGCTGAAAGGTTTGTCGGCTCTTATTGACAAATAACTACTAATATCTGTCTGTCTGTCTGTCTGTCTGTCTGTCTGTCTGTCTGTCTGTCTATCTATCTATCTATCCATCTATCTATCGCTATCTCTCTCTCTCTCTATATATATACTGTATATATATATATAGAGAGAGAGAGAGAGAGAGAGAAATGTAATTTGTTTCTATGATGGCAAAGCTGGGTTGAAAAACTGATATTTTTTTACTTTTTTCTTCAGGATTCACTGATGTATAGAAAGTTCAAAACAACAGCATTTATTTGAAATAGTAAAATAATTTACTGTCACTTTTGATCATTTTATTGCATCTTTTCTGGATAAAAATATAAATGCATTTAAATAAATACATACATACATAAATTACAGATCCCAAACTTTTTTATGGTAGTGTGAATCACTGTCCATAGGCTGCTAATTCACAGTGATATATTGTACCGTAGATTGTATTTAGCCAAAAAAATGATTTTTTTTTATGCATTTGCATGTGTTTGTAGTCTTAAATATTTGTTGCAGATGCTTGTCTCTCAAAACACAAAATTTAAGAGATAGTTCAGCCAAAAATGAACATTCTGTTATCATTTACTCACCCTCATGTCTTTCAAACCTGTATTACTTTATTTCTTCTGTGGAAGTCATACAGGGTGATTAAATAATGACCAAGTTTAATTTTTTGGTTAACTATATCTCTGCAATGATCAGACATTAAGTATACATCATTTATTTATTTATACATAACAAGAGCAGGTTGGCTTGCTAACATTTCCAGGCCTGTTGTTGGACTTCTTTGGGCAGGCAAGATTGGAAAACTGTATGTGGGCCATAGTTGTAATGGCCTCTGTGAGCCATTCATTTGCATCGTATTCATCCATGTGTGAACAAAGTGCCTTTGTTCAATTTACCGAATTACCTTTTCAAGATGAGTAGCTTTCAGTGTAGTGTATTTCATACTGTGAGCTTACTTCCCCGTTTCCTGTTTTCTCTGTCTTTCCATCTTAAATATGGACACAAATGATATCTGCAGCTCATTTTCTATGGATGCTTGTTGCATAAACTGCAGTCCAAGTTAACAGGAAATACATTTACCAGAGGCAAACCCCCCCACCCCACATCAAGTACATTTAGAATGACTATAACATATCTCTCTTGCACACACATACTCATATCATCTTATTTAGTGTTTTCCATCTAGTATTTCATTTCCTGTCCCGATTTTCCATTGTACTTGCTTTTAAAACTGAAGTGGTTCAAATGCACATTGTATTGTTATGTAAATGTCAAGATATGCCATATTATGTGAATGCAGCTGGTAATGCAACACAGTGAAACCAGGCCACATCTGACTCATACCAGGTGGAGAACGTCACAGTCGGCTGTGTTTGAGGGCAAAGCAGTACAAACAGTTGATAAATAAGATTAAACCACTGCAAAACAAACAGCCAGATGGACAGACAGTGTCTGTGCTTCCTCTTCAAAGCAATACAACAAATTGTATTCAGTCTTAAGAAATTCAAGGTCAATTCCAGTAGTTTATTGCAAAGAAAGAGAAGGAACTCTTCTGGGGTTTCCTTTAGATTTGCACACACACATTTTTCTAGTCTTAACCTCAATCCATTTCTGATGTTTTGACCAGTGATTAGTTTAGCATACAGTATAAGCAGGGAAACACTGAAGTAAAAACCTCTGTAGTCTGCCTTGATGTATACATTAACCTGGCAGAAATAGTTTACTGTAGGGGGCGGTTCTAGTATGACGCCTGGAGGTATCTGATGTACCAGCATATTAATGTTGACTGAATTTGAGGAGAAAATTCATCTGTGCACAAATTTGGATGCTGAAATATCCCATTATTTGATTCTGACATGCTCTGACATGCACTTTTGGAGTGTGTTTGCTTTTGGTACACAACATACATAAGCATAGAAAGAGAGAAAAGGAAAAAAAAAATAAGTAAATTAATTAATATTCCTCATATTAGTGATTGAAAAGGTGTAGAATGCTTTTCAGATGTGGGTCACAAACCAGTGCCTCTCTTCTAATAAAGTTGTATTTTTTTAATAATAAGACAGGATGTTTTAGAAGTCTTTGAAATTAAACAGCTCAAACAAATTAATCACAGTTTAATTAATTCTCTTCTGTCAATAGCGTAAATTTAATTAGAGGTTACTGAGCAATTTAAAACCACAAGTGAATATTATTGACAAACACGTATTGCTACAAAGGAGAAAGAAAACCTCTCCTGTGAGCAGACAGATATTTTAATTAAAATATCAATTGGTTGGCATCCAAAGTTCACAAGAAAAAACCTGCCCTGGTAGACAGAGTGCAATGGTACGATAATAAGACGTAAGCAGCGCCTGTCAAAATATTGGGCAGGCACTAAATGACGATTTGAACCTAAAAGGTCAGTGCTAGAGGCAAACAGACAGTAACAGCACTGTGATCTGACTAAACTCGTTCTGCCAGCACACCATGGGCAGCCTGGTCTTTTATTTTAGGAAGCCTTGAAGAGTGTAACAAGTTTGTTTTCTTCATTACACACCATCAGGTGTGGTGCTATGATTCGGGATTCATCACAAACATGGATGGTACCACTGGAACCAATCTAAGATGTGACTTTTAAGTCACTGTGCTTTCTTATGTGGACTAGCCCTTTCCATCTTGGAGTTTCGCTGTCTCTCACTGACAGCTCTCCTGGGTTGGTGTGTTACAAACATAAAGAGAGCATCAGTGTCAGACTCCAGACATTAAGGGGCTCACTGAATGAGACATCATGTGGGATTAATGCCATTTAGCATTCACCACCTGTTTCATAAAGGAAAAGTAATGGGATCTGAGCCAGATAAAAGGGCTTGGGTCATTTAAATATCTGCTGTCAAAAGTGTCATTGTTCCATGAACAGTGGCAAATAACTGGGCACCTATTCTTTTTTTTACTTTACCCTTTAATTTGACAGCAGGTTATATGAGATGGTGGCATTTGGCAGTCTGATTGGGTTTTAAGAGTCTGTGGGTAATGCAGGTTTAGCACGGGTGGTTGGCTGTCAAATTCTTACAGCTGCATAAAGATATGCATTTCATTTTTGACAACATCTAACGTGTTTCATTTTTGACAACATCTATGTTTATTCCAAGACGAAATCCTTAGACACAAAGAAAGGTGACCTGAAAGTGTGCTTTTCCCACGTCTTCATAATAATGAGGCACACATACAGCATAATAGTATATCATCTCAAGCTATTGAGAGGAAAATGGCCTCAAATTGCTTTTGAGGATTTGTTAGTAGGAGGTCAAGCATGTCACATGATATACCATCCATCACTAACACATTCTAAGAGAACAATTAATGACACTTTACATATGTGAAAACTAATACTGTGAATGTACAAACACGTTGTTTTCTCACAAAAAGACTCTCAGACAGGGCATTTAAACATTTTAGCTATTAATTAGTTGCTTATTAGCATGCATATTACTAGCATATTGGCTGTTTATTAGTACTTATAAAGCACATACTAATGCCTTATTCTGCATGACCGTATTTTAGATCCCTTAATCCACCTTAAATCCACCCCATACCTAAACTTAACTAACTTACTAACTATTAATAAGCAGCAAACTAGGAGTTTGTTCAGGGAAAACTCTAAGTTAATAGTGAACATGTGTTCCCTATTCTAAAGTGTCTCCATACTTTCAAATTTGTATGCATTTCTTTACTCTCTCTCTCTCTCTCTGGACTGACATTCTGCTGTGAGCATGTAAAATATGCTGCTGCTGCGACATGAATAAGCAAACCTAGATAACCATACCAGATCTGTGTGGAGCTGGGGGAGGTGGAAGGTTTCAGAGAAACTCTGATAGCCCACTGCAAGACCAACTTACAACGAATACTAAAACAGACTATTTAAATGTTGAGCAAGCAATCGCGTTAACCGCAGAATCAGCAGAGGACAAACAGCTTGCGACGTGTAGTAAATGATGTGATTGATATCAGATTGAATGTAAAAGACCTATCAGTCTGAACCTTAGATTTTATTGACTTAACTATATATCTTCTGTTTAGAGATATTTTAATCCTGCAAGTTGCGCGACAAGTTCAAGGCAACATCGTGAACTTTTTGTCATGCACCTTAAATCATTCCTGATAATTTTTTTTGCAGTGACACCACTGCCATCAGGGAACACTATTGCCATGAAGCGGTGCATGTAATATGTAACCCTCTTTGGTTAGGTGGTACATGTCAAACTAACATCAACATGAATGTCAGGTCCCAAGGTTTCCCTGCAGAATATTGCCAAGAGTATAAGAGTCTCCACTGGCCTGTCCCCATGTACGTTAGTGAGCCTTGAGCGCCCATGACCCTGATGCCAGTTTACCGGTTGTCCTTCCGTGCACCACTTTTTGTAGGTACTAACCACTGCATACCAGGAACACATCACAAGCCTTGAAGTTTTGGAGAATCTCCGACGTAGTTGTCTAGCCATCACTATTTGGCCCTTGTCAAAGTCACTTAGGCTATGTTCACACTGCGAGCCTTAGTGCTTAATTCCAGTTTTTCCTCAGATGCGATCTTTTGTATAGCTGTTCACGTTGTTTTAAATGTGGCCAATATCAGATTTCCAGTGTGAACAGATCATGGTTCTGAACTCTCTCATATGTGTAAAAAGACAATACGAACAGGGTTGCCACGTTTTCACAACAAAATCCACCCAATTGTTTCTCAAAACTTGTCCAAAACTAGCCCAATCATGTTCCTGGGTGTAAATATCTCATTAGTGGGGTTGCTTCAACCCACAGAGATGAAAAAACCCCCGCAGCAACAGTGAAAAAGTCGCCCAATATCACAGGAAAACTGTGGACTTGGCAACACTTGTGCACCGCACCGTCATACGGAAGTAAACACGGAGGACATAAAGTATGCAATAATGCGTTTATTTATAGTGTGCTGCACAAGCCAGTGAAATTATGTGCAGGCAATATGAAAAATAAAGACAAGGATGTGACAGAAGAGTCACATTTGAAACGTTATGTATGAGCCCTTATGTTTTGCTTGTGTATATAGTGTTGTCACTGTAATACTTATGGATTCTGACACATCATACTTCCACTGACTTTTGCAACTGTCTTGATAACTTTGGGTATGTAAAATCTTTGAAGTGGCTCCCATGAGCGCAGAATCATGATGAATGTTGATCTAGAGTGTCATAAAAGTCACATGAATTCCAAAATGACTGTTACTGCAGTCGCATTGCAAAACATCTGACCTGAATCAAATTTAGTACCACATATGGAAGTGGCACAGATCGGAATTGAAAAGATCAGATTCCATGTGGTTTGTGCGGTTCACACCGTCATGAGAAATATCTGAGTCACATGTGAGCAAAATAAAAAATCAGATTTGGGCCACATTTGCATGCAGAGTGAACATAGCCTATCTGTTCAGTTATATGCCACCCCTTGACATTTGCCAGTGTAAATCATTAATCAATGTTGTTCACTTCACCTGTCAGAGGTTTTAATATTGTGGCTGATAATGCTTTCACTTTCATTGTATGATCAAAAACATTTGAAGTGTTCTTCAAAATATCTTCTTTTGTGAAAGAATGAAAATGATACAGGTTTGGTACAACATGAGGCCGAGTAAATAATGACAGAATTTTATTTTTTGGGTGAACTATCGATTACAAGTTCCATAAAGAGAGCTGAGTGCCAATGACAGTGGAAACTGGCATAAAACACACCTAACAGTAGGTCTGCTCAGCCCACTGTGCTAAACTCTGCAGAGAGAAAGAGAGAAAAGGAGAGTCTCCTAGTCTCTTGACCTCTTCCTGCGCTATTTGCACCATTGCCATTTTTGTCTCACCATGCCATGTGGAGCTTTCATTGCCTCCAGTCATTCTATTCATCCACTGTTATTAGCTCATTACTGTTTAAAGAGCTCACGTGGTCTGGGCCTACGTCTCAGGGAGAGTCAACACCATGGGGGCAGGTGTGGGGACAGAGCAGATTGATGGATTCAAAAGGGGAAGAGGAGGAATGGGGCCTGGTCCTGATATTTGCAAGGGTGTTGTTCCACCCAGGTAAAGAGGAGGCACAGTGGGTAATGATAAGTGTGTAATGCCAAATGCCCTGGATGCATTTTCTCACCGCATGTACTGTATGAATGCCACCAACCTACCTCCCTCCGCAAGCCTGCTTGACACACTTCATTAATACTTTATAGAGTCATTCTCCAGGCATATACCATGTCAAAGTCGGGGGGTGGTACTAGCTGTGCAAATGCTCCAATGCAGTTCAATTCATTTGAGAAGATCTTGGAACGCCGTGTCCTTTACCTCTTGGATTTAGTACAACATGGGTGGAAAATGTGATAAACATATCTAGGTTATGTTCTTGAAGCTCAAATATTACATGAAATTATTTCTCAGATTTTATTAAATATATACTTGAGGACAACTGGTCATATAGGCCTATAGGTATAGCATAACAATAACAAAATATCAAAAAAAATATATATATATGTTATATGCTGTATATATATATTAACGCCAGACAAGTAAGCATGCTGAGGTAAAAACATCAAAATGAAACGTTAGTTAGGCAACATCACACAACATTTTCACCATTACGACTGTTTAATAGTTCAAAAACAGTTCAATAAGCAAGTACAATAATATTAGGTCACTTACATTTTAGGCGGAACCATAGCATCTCACAGCAACCAACAGATTCATTGCTGAATGATTCCGTGTTCTGAACGAATCAGTTGAGTCAAAGTTTCATTAGTCCATGCATAAACATCTGATGAATCAGCCTTTTGAAAGAATCGCTTCAATGAACGACTCAAAGACTCACTCATTAAATGCTCACTACTGGCATCTAGTGGCGTTTCAATTTAGTTTAAAAGTATACTTTTCACCATCTTTTCTTGTTTGTATATTCCAAAAAAATATTTAAAACAGTCTCATAACATTATTCAATGCAATTGTATTTTTTCAGTGTAAATGATTTAATTTGATAACGTAGAGATAGCAATAATCACACTATTATAAATTAATTTATAGATTAAATGTAAGAATTTGAAATGAAAGATGAAGTATTAATGAGGTTAGGGGGGAAATGCCCTCTATAAAGGTAAAAAATGCCCTTGGATTAAATATTAAAAAAAACATGCAGATTTATAAGTCACAGCTGATAGAAAACTGATAAGAATATTGCTTCAAAATAAATCATATTTTATGATTTTATATATATATATATATAGGACGATCAGAACCCTTCCTAGAGCTGGCCGTCCTGCCAAACTGAGCTATCGGGGGAGAAGAGCCTTGGTGAGAGAGGTATGTCTCTAAAAATGGCTGTCCACCTCTGATATCCTACAAACCTGACAGAACTGGAGAGGATCTGCAAGGAGGAATGGCAGAGGATCCCCAAATCCAGGTGTGAAAAACTTGTTGCATCTTTCCCAAAAAGACTCATGGCTGTATTAGATCAAAAGGGTGCTTCTACTAAATACTGAGCAAAGGGTCTGAATACTTAGGACCATGTGATATTTCAGTTTTTCTTTTTTAATAAATCTGCAAAAATGTCAACAATTCTGTGTTTTTCTGTCAATATGGGGTGCTGTGTGTACATTAATGAGGAAAAAAAATTAACTTAAATGATTTTAGCAAATGGCTGCAATATAACAAAGAGTGAAAAATTTAAGGGGGTCTGAATACTTTCCGTACCCACTGTATATATGTGCCCCAAACCATAGAGCCCCCCCACATATCAAATCCCAATTTAACCCCTGGGTATGGGTAAACCTTGACTAGACCAGGCTGTATCCGAAAACTCTATAATGCTGCCTTCGGAGGCAGCATTCCAAGCAAGGAAGGCATCAAGGCATGTCCAAATCCAAATTCTGCTTTACTTCCTGTCTCCGGAAGTACCTTCTTCTGATCGAATTTTGAAGGCAGCGTAGATGTGTCCTTCGCTGCCTTTGATATCCCACAATCCTGTGTGTTCTATTCCATGACGGTTGAGCTAAAAAATAAAGATGGCGACTGAAAGTTACAATTGTTGGTCGGTTTGTGTGTAAATGTATATTTGTGACTAACTTTTTGCACTTTTGATGTTATTTCTGGTGAGAAATCAGTATTATAGTATCAGTATTATAGTATTATAGTATTATCAGTATTATAGCAATATTTTTTTTGGAGGGATAGTAGGGATCCAGCCATAGAAGGCCGGGGCGGGGGCGGGGGCTGGGTCCACGGCCTCGGAGGCTGCTTTGCCATGGCCTCCTGAACTACCTGCTCCACCGTGGCCTCCAAGTCTGCCTGCTCCGCCATGGCCTCCAGAGTTCCCTACACCGCCATGGCCTCCGAGTCTGCCAAATCCACCATGGGGCCCCAAACTGCCAGATTCGCCATGGCTCCCCGAATTGCCAGATCCGCCATGGTGTCCTGAACTTCCAGATCCGCCATGGCCTCCTGAGTCCCCTGACCCGCCATGGCCTCCTGAGTTGCCTGCTCCGCCATAGTGCCCGGATCTGGGACCGCCTCGGGGCATCCCGTCCCATCCAAGCCTGTCCTGAGTGATCTCCAAGGCACCCACCCTCCCACCCCTTTGATGTTGTATGGTGCGAGGAGGGGGGCGTCATGTCAAGCTTGTGTTGTGTTTTGTTCCCCATGTGCTCCCTGTGTCCCAGTGTTATGTCTACATGTGCTACGTGAGTTTTCCTTGTTATAATTAAAATTCTCTGGATTGATGTACTCCTCGTCTCCATCCGTTCCTTGCTCCACACTCCACTCAGTAGTGCAACCCTGACAAGGGTCAAAGAGAAGGTGGAAAAGAAAAGAAAAATGGCAAGTTCTGTCTTGAAACGCTAGATGGTGCAGGCTGATGGGTCGTTAATGCAATCTGATGATATTCACAGCGTTAATATCATTCACAAGCTGATTAATTCATGTTGCATTCACAGCAAATAAGCTTGTTGAAACCCTCCACCTTACCCAACTCTACCTGTATAGATCTGCTACAGGTTATTATATATGCCACTTGTGCAGCAGCAGTATGTCTTAAATATTCACAGCACTGAATCATGTATGTATCGGCAGTAGCAAGTTTCTGTACTTGCAGCAGCAGCAGCAATAGCCTACAACAACAGCAATGACCAACAGCAGCAGCAATTCAACGTAGCAGATCTGTTCCGCCAAGACCAAATAAATTAACATTGTCATATCCATTACAATGCTAAAAACTTCTGAGAGTTGTCATGATAGAAATACAATTATGACGCCTCAAAAATATTTTTGTCTCAAATAAATGAAAGTAACATTTATTAAGTGGACCTTATAATAATATAACCTCTTTTAATTATGTACATGGGCAGGTCCATCCTTTGGAAAAGAGGTGAACGTGTTTGAAAGAAGTTCACCAGTTTACCTCACCAGACTATGAACTTGTTCCCTGGGGATAAGCTTCACTCCAACCATAAAACCAAATCCTTCTCCTCCTCTTCCTGCTCTTTCCCCCTCTTCCCTCCTCCATCCATGTCCAGTATCTGGAGGGGATGCAGGGGATGGAGGGCCTTGCAAAGCCCCTGACAATCCTGAGCCAGTGAAGCAGGAACCTGTCAGGGCTATTTTTGCTGCCGGCGCCCCTGCGGCTTCACTAAGCTCTTCTGTGCTCTCTGTCTCTCATCTCTAATTTCTCCCCGACTCCCTGCTCATTGTTGATCGTTTCTGAGACCAGTTTGACTCAAATTTTAATACACCTCAGGAAGTTGCATGTTCATTGTTTCTGCATGACAGTACTGTAAATTTAAATGCAGTTTGATGTATTCATGACATTAATGTTCATGGAAGCGTGCATGTACATGCTGAAATAATTGGAGGATTTTTCTTTTTCTTTTGCTGTACACTGTAAAAATTGCTTTTTGAAGTTAAGCAGATTATTGGACTATGTTTTACAAGAAACTTGGTAACTCCCTAACTAATTGTACTATTGCTACGGGCTTATATTTGAAGGGCTTTTTTATAGTTTTATATTTGCAACATATTCTATTCTCCTTAACCATCCTGGTAATCATGATTAATACATACTTGAAGTATTTATTTATTTTTCAAGAAAGAGTGGTTTCTCTTCATATACTGATGATTATAATTATTCTATATATTATAATTGCACTCTCTTCAGATAGACGAGGAACTAAATAACCTCTTGGCTCCACTGACAGCTGTATGCTAGACAAAACAATGTCTCAAGTGCCACATTATTTGATTACCTAGGCTAATCTGATTAAGTCCGTTAATCATAAAGTTTTTATCTCAAAACTTAGCAGTTGTTCGCATCTCAAGAGCAAATAAAAGGACGTGTTCTGAAACATTTTGAAAAAGCGTGAACTGCTTAACACATTTTAGTTTAGGCAGAACTAATCCTTGAATCTTAAATTAAAACCCCAAATCATTTATGAACCTTCAATCCTAGCAAGGTTTTTCTATCATATTTTTCACCTTGGTTTGCACTGGTTGTACCTATGTGCCTGGAGTTGTTGAGCAGCTTTGCAGTTAGTTTGTCAGGCAGAAATTTCCATGACATTGATGCTATAGCTCAGAGGCTTGAGCTTGGAAGGGAAGGAAAGCTCCCTGACAGCTATGCTCATAGGGCAATCTGGTAACTACTTTTCTACACCTATTAAAAGTTCCTCTCCAAGGGTTAAAACATTGTTTCCATCTGCTCACAAAGCTGTGCAAGAGGGTCTCCCTCACCTTGTTATAACACCGCCCGATTCCAAAGGCACTTCTAGAAGTTGAATGCAAGGAGAATTGACGTGTGTCAAGTAAGTACTGGTTGCCTTCCACAGCTAATGAGTTTATATAAAGAAACAATATTACATTTACATTTACATTTAGTCATTTAGCAGACGCTTTTATCCAAAGCGACTTACAATTGGGGGATACATAAAGTGATTCTTCTTAAAGAGGCAAACAGACACAAGAAGTGGTTGTAATACCAAGTTCTTAGACATTGTTCAAATAAGTACAAGCTAGAAAGAGAAGGAATAAATAAAGAGAGAGATACTTTTTTTTTTTTTTATGATGAAGTCAAGTAGCTTCAAAAGAGATGAGTTTTCAGCTGTCGCTTGAAAATTGTCAGGGATTCAGCATTCCGGATAGGGGTGGGAAGATCGTTCCACCAGCCAGGAGTGGTGAACGAGAATGTTCTGGAAAGTGATTTTGAGCCTCTCTGTGATGGCACCACGAGGCGTCGCTCACTAGCGGATCTCAGACTTCTGAAGGGGATGTAAATTCGTAGTAGTGAGTGGAAGTAGGCGGGTGCTGAGCCTGTGGCTGTTCTATATTGGTTCTGTACACTTGAGGTGACACTTCTGTCAAAGCTTGATCTGAATATTATTCAAGATTATATTTCCTAAGAGTGCAGCAGCTGGATTGCTTTTATCTTTCATTATAGTTGTTTTGGGATCTGAAAATCTGCAAACATGTATAGCGATATATGTAAATCAACAGATGTTAGTATTCTGAATGATTGAAAGACAGCTAAAATATATCATGATTCCATATTTTATATATATATATATATATATATATATATATATATATATATATATATATTTATTTATTTATTTATTTATTTATTTATATTAAGTTCTTGATTAAGTTCTTGGGCAAGTTCTGTGCAGAATTAGCACAATTACCTAACTCGTGAGCAGAGGCGGACAGTAACTAAGTACATTTACTTGAGTATTGTACTTAAGTACACTTTTTGAGTATCTGTACTTTACTTGAGTATTATTTTTTCTGGGAACTTATGACTTTAACTTCACTACATTTGAAAGACAAATATTGTACTTTTCACTCCACTACATTTCTATGAAGGTCCTCGAAGTAGAAAGTCGTTAGCAGCTTTGAAAGTCAGTGGGTGATTTTTTTCTTCTCAAAAAACTCTTGAAGAGATTTCCCAGCATTTTTTGAGCACTGACCAGTTCCAAATGTGATATTTATTTACAACAATTCAATAATAAGAAATTTATATTGTGGTATATATTAGACACAATACTGTCTGATTTTGCTAAATTGTGTAGGTGAAAATATTACCTATAAAGCCACATAATAACTGTTGTGGATCTCCTAATAAAACACAATAGGTGTTGGATTTGAAGCAGAACTGCACAGACTGTTCTGTGTGTGACATCAAAGTGCCACGAGAGTGATTAGACAGCATTTTATATTTTTTGTTTTGATGTCAAATAAGTCTTGCTGTTTTGCTTTTTTGTTAGAGCAGTGTTGCTGTTGTAAAGTTATACATCTACAGTTGTGTTGCTGGGTTTTAAAGTTAGATTTTTCTTTCTTTCTTACTCTGTATTTACAGGATTTCACTGTCCACTCTGTTCAAATGTGGATGAATGGTTACACATAGATGTGTGCACTGTACACACACTGTCAGAGCTGTGTGAGATCACTACCATCCTGCTTTTGTGGGGGTGGGTAGGGGTGTTAATTTTTTTCCCCCATAGGTTTTTAATATTCTATATAATATTATTAATATTTATTCCAAAGATACTACAAGCTAGTCAGTGTATTCAGTAGGTGTAATGTATTGTAAGTTGCTTCAGAAGTATTGCAAGTATTACATACAACAATAAAACAGTGCATTGACATAAAAAAGGAAATTTACTTTTGGTACTTAAGTACTTTTAAAAGCAAGTACTTCTGTACTTTTACTTAAGTAAAAATCTGTCTTTACAACTTTCCCTTGTAATGGAGTAATATTTGACCAGCAGTATCTGTACTTTCACTCAAGTAATGGAGTTGAGTACTTTGTCCGCCTCTGCTCGTGAGTCATCATGCTATATTAGCCAAATTGTTAATATATCTTACTTGAACTATCTATCTGTCTATATATACTGTCTATATATACTGTATATATATATATATATATATATATATATATATATATATATATACTTATTCTACAGTTTTTGAGGCCACTGTACATCCCTGTAGTGGCATTCTAGAAAGGGTGCTCTGCAAACTTTGCATTGCTATACAACTGTGATTTGCTGTGGACACATTTTGCTTGTACACTGCAATATTAGGGCCTTTTGCACCACTTTTTTGTTAAAGCAGTGTTGCTGTTGTAAAGTTATACATCTACAGTTGTGTTGCTGGGTTTTAAAGTTAGATTTTTCTTTCTTTCTTACTCTGTATTTACAGGATTTCACTGTCCACTCTGTTCAAATGTGGATGAATGGTTACACATAGATGTGTGCACTGTACACACACTGTCAGAGCTGTGTGAGATCACTACCATCCTGCTTTTGTGGGGGTGGGTAGGGGTGTTAATTTTTTTCCCCCATAGGTTTTTAATATTCTATATAATATTATTAATATTTATTCCAAAGATACTACAAGCTAGTCAGTGTATTCAGTAGGTGTAATGTATTGTAAGTTGCTTCAGAAGTATTGCAAGTATTACATACAACAATAAAACAGTGCATTGACATAAAAAAGGAAATTTACTTTTGGTACTTAAGTACTTTTAAAAGCAAGTACTTCTGTACTTTTACTTAAGTAAAAATCTGTCTTTACAACTTTCCCTTGTAATGGAGTAATATTTGACCAGCAGTATCTGTACTTTCACTCAAGTAATGGAGTTGAGTACTTTGTCCGCCTCTGCTCGTGAGTCATCATGCTATATTAGCCAAATTGTTAATATATCTTACTTGAACTATCTATCTGTCTATATATACTGTCTATATATACTGTATATATATATATATATATATACTTATTCTACAGTTTTTGAGGCCACTGTACATCCCTGTAGTGGCATTCTAGAAAGGGTGCTCTGCAAACTTTGCATTGCTATACAACTGTGATTTGCTGTGGAACCATTGAGCTTGTACACTGCAATATTAGGGCCTTTTGCACCACTTTAGTTCCAGAACTAAATGCACAGTACTAAAGTACTGGGACGATTTAGCACAAACTGTTTCCCAGTACCATTTAAAGTGTTGCATTCGCGCTGACAATGTGTACTAGGAAGTAACGTAAGCCGGTCGACAGCGGCGTCATTTGTGCACGGTGTTCAACAACTGTAACAAAGAAGAACAACGTTAACAACAGGAGGATGGAGGACGCTGTGATAGGAGCTGTGTTTTTGTTGTGTCTCGCGGGTTTCACAATAACGAACATGGAATGTCGACGTATACGTAAAACAACTGAAAGAACGAAAAGCAGGACTAAGAATCTCCAACGACAACTGGCAGTGCTACATTTGCTACAAGTGCCTGCACTTCAGCGTCCTCCATACTTGCAAAATAAGTTGACACAATGTTTACAGTATGTTTACATGGCATTTTAAATCATGGCGGATGAGGGCGTTTTCGCACGCGTTTGGCCAATTAATGTCTACTTACGTCAGGGGTAGTACCAGTTGTGCTGGTTAAACCCTGCTCCGTAGTAGGAGCTAATTTGGTTCTCGAAAAAGGCAGTCCGGTTCTAAAATCGCACCCAGTTCTGGCGGTGCGAAAACGCCAAAAAGTGGGTAGTTCCACAATTAGTTCTGGTACTATGAAAACGTTCCCGTTGTTCGAAAGGCCCTATAGTTTACATGTTGTTTAGTACTAAAGAGAATAATAATAATAATAATAATAATAAAAAAGAAATGATAGTTTTTAAGGAAAGAGTGATCCAATCTGTTGCTAAAAGCTGAAATTCCCTTTGTCAAGAGGATAGATAGGAGAATTGCATTAGTAACTGCTGAAAGATGCAGTAGAATGAGGACAGAGGATCTTGAAGCAGCTTTCACCAGCCACAAGGCTTCGGACATGGACAGAAAGGTGGTCTATGTTGAATTTGTTCTTTTGAAGCCTGATTGATTGGTCAAGCAGGCTGTTCTGTTCTTTGAGAGGAAGAAGAGACCTGATTGAAAGTCTGTTGTGAACTTGTTGAGAGAGAGAGCAGTCTGTAATTTTCCACTAGTAAAGGGTGTAGACTTTTTTAAGAGTGGAGTTTCCCAAGCCTGCTTGAACATAGTAGGGCAAGTTCCATTGACGAGTGATGTGTTAATGTGTGTGTGTGTGTGAGCTTGGAGAAAATGTGAGGGAATAGGGTCAAGGGGGCCAGTAGTTTGTCATTTAGAGAGAAGTTTAGAAACTTCTGGCTCTGAGAGAAAAAAAGAGAGCAAAGATTTGTGTGTTGGTGACAGGTGTTTGTGAGTTTGTGGTGGTGCGAATTGACTCCTGAAGGTTGTTATATTGTTTGTGAAAAAATGGCAAAGTCATAAGCCATTAGGAGATGGAAAAAGAGAGAGGTTAATGTCTTGAGCAGTTTTTGAGTGTCTGAAGTGCTGTTGATCTTGTTGTGATAGTATAATGCTTTGGAAGTGGAGTGACCGAGCAGTGACAGATACCAGCACAGGTCAGCAGTATTTTTATTTTTTTTCTCAGTTACTCCAGTGTTCCTGAAGAACATCAGGTGGTCATGAGTTAGAGAGCATTGCACTTGCTGGCCTGGAGAGAAGACTGATATTGTCTAGAAAGGAAAGGATGTGGGGTAGTGGAGAGTGCATTGTTCTGTTCTCTGAAGACATGCCATCCTGTATGCATTTTGCGAAGCGAATACGCATTTTGACCTCAAAGTACGTTGGTACGATTTGTCACTCTAATTTTTGTAAAAACCTGGTAACGCCTCAATCCACACATGGTACTCAAATCAAGCAACCGCAAAAGAAGAAGAGTCCGACCAATCAGAGCGCCTGATTCCCCAAATAGCAAGTGAGGAGGATTGACAAATGTGTCAGGCCTGTCATTAAAAAGAGACAGCAAATCAACAGCAACAAAAAATCCCTCTCGATCCCCCTTCCACTCCTGCCGTCTAACTAATTTCTTAAGCGATGACAGTAAGGAAGTCATTATTCCACGTGTTTTTTTTTTTGTTTAAATAATTTCCGTGTGCTTTATTTCTCTCTGAACTGGCTCTGTGTGTGTCCAGGAATCTACGCACTGAGGTGTGGAAACGCCTCCCTGCTTATAATGTGCATTTGAAAAAGAATCAACATGCCAGCTTCCCTTGTGATGATTTGTAATGTCTCCTCATTCCTTGCTCCACGCTCCAACACAGTAGCAACTGTGACAGAATACCAGACCAAAACAGTTACCTCCGTGTGTTCCCTCTGTTTTTGTTTCAGTTTTTTCCCTCAGTATTTTGTTTCCGTTGTGTCCATGGATCCCCTCCTTCGTCCTGAATAACTCCTCCTGGAGCAGGGGGAGAGATCGCTCGAGGGCCACAGACATTCTCGAATGGAACATACATTAACTGCTGGTTCGTCTGCCCCCCCACTGAGCCTGGATTCTCCCAAGGTTTTTTTTCTTACTCTATCCTGCTATGACAATGTAAAGATCCCAGATTCTCACAACATTTCTATTACTTTGTCAGACTGTCAGACTGTAACCACAAAAGTTACACTGACTCTTGGTTTCAGGTGACCTTGCTCCCCTAGCAGTCTCTAAACAAACCTCTGATCAATACTGAGGCCTCTCTCTCACCTTGATCAATAACTATAAAGACACTAGTGAAATGAGGCTGTAATAAATCCACATTTCCACTTTTTTTTAAGTGGCTGATATATGGTTTGAGATTCAGAGAAAAAGGGGTGACTTTGTAGTAAAGCACTCCTATGTTTTAGACAAGGGACATCAGTAATTATAGTTTATGTTAAGGTTTTGTCTACGGAAATATGTTATATTGTTTTTTGTACATCAACCACTCATTGAGCATATTACAAATTAACCTCACCATGTGCTTGGTTTTTCTAATTGCTATTTTCCCTTTCCTTTTAATTGCAACAGACATATTGTTAATATAATTGAGTAAACCTTTGTTATAAGTAATATTTTAGCAAAAAAAAAAAAAAAAATTAAGATTTAAAGGAAATTTCATTTTTGACATCTTCCCCCAATACCTTAAAAAAAGTAAATATTATTT
Organism: Sinocyclocheilus grahami; assembly: GCF_001515645.1. NCBI lineage: Eukaryota > Metazoa > Chordata > Actinopteri > Cypriniformes > Cyprinidae > Sinocyclocheilus > Sinocyclocheilus grahami. Next base: position 117,839 of record NW_015506205.1, on the reverse strand, counting down.
TTTATTTTACATACTACATGATTAGTATGCAGTGAATATGAATTAAGTGAACAGAGATTATGATGTTTTATTGCTTCTTGACAAAAGTAAAGCACTGGCATTTGAAAACTGTGTTTGATACACCAGTATATGTGTCAGTGAGTCAGGGAGTTTTCAGAAGTTTCAAAAGTCTGCAAACTTGGAACAAAGATGCAATATTTGTTGATTTAATATTTGTGTGTTCTTTTAATGGTCATTGACTCTCTTTGTGGCGTTAAAAACATGTGTATGTTCTGTTTTGGTTTTGTTCTAGTTCTCCTTATTGGACCTTGTTTCCTTTGTCCTTATTTTTCTGCCATTAGTTTGTTACCTTAGTTACTCATTGATTTGATTAATGTCTGCACCTGTTTGATTTGTTTCTGTGTTTTCTTCTGTTCATGGTCAGTTCTCATTGGGTGTATCACGGCTGTTCTGTTCCTGTTTTCAGTTTTGGAGTTTGTTTAAATAAAATTAGATTGCTGTGCTTAGATCCAATCTCTCAACTTTATTTGCAACCAAGCTGTGATAGAATGTTCACTTATTCCCCCCCCCCCCCCTTAAGTGGTATTGAAAAAAGCTGTGATACATTGTAAACAATTATAAATAAATCAGACTGATAATATTTAGGTAACAAATGCATCATGTACATTTTGGACATTCAGCGTATTATTATAAAATTAATTATTATTATTTAATATGTTCCCTGTGGTTTATTTATGTCTTCATTCATTCATATAATTATAGTTCACAATTGTTAATAACAGAAACTATTTAGTGGACAATGTGTCATGATCATTTTGTTCATTCAGTCAACTTTTATTATTAATATTTGTTCAAAAACTCTAAAAATTATTCTCTAATTTTTCTCCAGTCTTTGGTTGTTAAGCTAATGCAAGTAAAAGCAGCAACATAGAAGGACAGCCTGTCAGCACTTCTTACTGAAGCAGGCCGTGCAATAAATGTTGCCCTGGTTTAAATATATAAATAAAAGGGTCATGGAGCTCATCCGAGCAGGTGTCTGCCATGCAGGTGGAGCCTGCAGCAAGATGAATCACTCTGACAAAGTCACCTTTCCCCAATGCACCTGACCCAGAAGTGGGACAAGAGGAGGAAAATATAGATGTTAAATGGTTAAAGCGCTCAAACACTCCAAACTTCATTTTCACCTGTGTGTAACCAGCCTGGTCTCTTGCCACAGTCAAGTTCCAAAATTGAAAAGATGACCTAAATTTTAATGAAGCCAATCCAGCGTTTTCTTTCATCAGAAATAAAGCCCTTCCAATAATGACATTATGAAATGAGTTCAGCGGTTCTTGTAATAATCAATAATAAAATAGTACAACAGATTATCTTAGAATTTAGAGTGAAGCTGGCGAATATATTCTTCAGGATGAAAATAACCCTTTTCAAACCAAGTTTTTATAACCCAGACTGTTTTTCTCCCTCTACCTTGTCTTTACATTATTAATGGTTTGCCATTAACATTTCAATTGGTTAAGGTATGGCTTTGGGGTGAAGCAGTAACTTTTGGTCTTGAAAGCAGCACTCTGTTACTCTACCTCAAACCATTTTTAAACATTTGTTGGCTTCTCATCACTGCAGCTGAAAGAGGCTTCAGCACACTAATACCATCTATCATTATGTAGTGTTCGTGTATCTTACACTAAGAAAAGTAAAACTTTGTGTTAGACCAGGATTTAAAACTTGAATTTGCCATTAGTGCTGTACATTGTCTTGACTTTACATTTCAAGGCTGGAGCAGAAATTAAAATGAATGTTAATTAAATAATTAAATGGATAGTTTACCTAAAAATGAAAGTTCTGTTACCATTTACTCGCTGTCTTGTTGCACACACACACACATATTTTTTCTATAAACATTTTCTTGTGTTCGATAGAAAAAAATAGATTTGTAACAATATGAGGGGGAGTAAATAATCACATATTTTTATTTTTTATTTTTGGGTGATCTCAAGAAAGTCCTTTTGAGATAAAGAAAATCAGTCACTTAAGATTATTATTCTGTTGTGTGTGGCACTGCATTTCAACAACAATTCAGTAAGATAATATTGAGTACCTTTTTAGACAAAAGTTTTTTTTTTTTTTATTCTACTTTTTCTCTACGGACCAAAATAGATTCAAATGAGGCCACAGCAGAATTAACGATTGGCGTCTTTGAGCAACACGCAGTATTGTAATTTTCTGTATTAATCAGTGTAGAAACTAGCCTGCAGAACGAGTGACTAAGAAATTCCCACCACTAATACACTGACAGCCTGTGTCATGGTCCAGTGCTGTCTGACTGTATATCAGCGCTCTTGGAGCGCCGCTCAGCCTATTGAGTTAAAATCAGCAGAAGTAATGTTGTGCATTACAGGCATCTTAAAGAGATACATTTTTGTATATATGTGGTGCCATTTAAAAATATTGGCTTATTTCATTCAATTTCTTGTTTATCTAAGTTTAAGTTTACGGTATTGTTACAGTTAGAAAAAGAAAACTAACAAAAATAAACAACGAGAATGGACGAATTATGTATGATGGACTGATGTAGAAAAGGTGATAGAAAAGTACAGCATGTGTGTTGTATGTGTTTGCATATGAGTGTACAAAAGCTTGAGTTCATGTGTCTTTGTGTGTGTGTGTGTGTGTGTGTGTCTCTCTCACACACACACATGCACCCACATTTACCAAATTAAGACATTCCACAGTCTTCTATTGCTTTTAAATACAGCTAGTTATAATAAATACTATAACCTAAACCTAACCTTATCAAAATACTTTCTGCATTTTTAGAAATGGAGCGTAACGGTAGTTCTGGCAGGCCATGTTAGTCAAGCTCACATCAGCTGATCCACGTCTACCTATATGATCACGACACCAATCATAATTCCCTTCATAAGGTCCCTTCAGTCATTATTCAGCAGCTATCGCTTCGCTCAGGAACTAATTACCCCCCTCCATCCCCAGCTCCTCCTCTCGTCCAGTCAGGACTTGGCAGTGAATATATCGAGTCAGACCACTGAATCATGTTGTTAAATTAATCACGTAGAACACTAATGGTATCTGCTACATTTATCATTGATGTTGGTTCTGTTCCCTAGGGTGGGTATTCTGCTCTCCTGCTCCTATCCATGCTAGGCTGCGTGGATGGGCAGGGAGTGTTTGCCCAGAACAGAACCATTCCCCCAACATAAAATGTATGCTAATCATAAGTTATATTGACGATAGGGGTCCTGACAGAACTTACTTTATTTTTTTTAGGAATGAGGACATTCACACAAGGAGTGCACATGATTTAACTTTCTCCTTTTCTAAGCCCCTCGTGTGTCATTTTCTTCATATCTTTTTCTCATCATTTGTTTCTCATCATTTGTTCTCCATATTCTTTCATTAGTTGGAGGCAATTTCCATTCAATATATAACCATTATTAATGTTGCCAGTGTGACATGTTTTCCTCTGTTGACCATGCCAGCAGATGTTGCCTGAGGGGATTTTTTTCTCCACACTGCGGTTTGTTTGTTTATTTGTTTGTTTTCCTTCTTTTTAATTCCTCCCCATTTCGAAGTCATTTTCTTTTGAATTTCATTATCTCACTTGTGCTCAAAATGTTAAAATATGCATGTAGATGCCTGGATCCCATTGTTTGCAGTTCAGAGCCACCCCTATTTATACAAGGACATTTCTCATCAACCTTCTGGGTGCTTCATACTGTATGCAGACCCATTTTGTGATGTCGGTTCAGAGCGCTCCAGTATATTTCTCTTGACTGAAGAGATTGTAGTTGCATATGTGAAAATTCATATGATGCAAAACCTCTAACACCTTGGATCTCATTTGCCTAAAGGCTGAACATAAACCAATCCCACTGGCAGAGTAAGCAAGATTTTCAAATCTAAACAGAACCTGAGAATGGTAATGCTAGAATGCAGCAAAATGTCTGCACATATTTTTTATTATCTTTGCCGTGTACATAAACCACACATACTCAACTCAGCATGCTACTAATTGAACATTACATTGTACATACATTCTCAAAGAAAAGACTGCTATCTGCTTTTTCTTAATGTGAATGGAAAATCATCAGACCACCTGCAGAATGACTGACCGCCTTATCCGGGTTATTTATGGTAGTACTTTAGGGCAAGTCATTTACTCAAGAGTGATAAGAATTTCCCACCCACCTTCAGGGATCAAACAGAATGTACTTGCAGGAGCACAGAGTCATCAATCCCCTGCTATTGATAACACAGACCTTGCCGGACATCGCTCTCTCTCTCACTCGTAAACACCTAAATAATTTAAATCCAGACCACTTTATTTCCACTAAATTGCAAAGCACTGTTGGATTCCACTCCTATGCACGCTGGACAGAGAAAGAAATGCCAACCTCCCTCCTTCTCTCCCAAATAGTGCAAATAGTGCTGGTAGCGAAATATAGAATTGGCAAGGCACTTAATCCCAAATTTGACTAAGGTGACTGTCCTAGCAATGTGTTTCCTAAAGTGCTTGAGTGAAAATAATCTTCAATGTAATTACTCGCCAGTCAATAACATAAGACTTTCTTATCCTCTCTATTTTACATAAGACCACCTTGTGAAGGTAGTTTTTTCCTGTTTTTCTGCTTGTTAACACAAATATACGATCAGCCAATCACATGGCAGCAAGGCAATGCATTTAGGAATTTAGACATGGTCAAGACGATCAGAATGAGGAAGAAAGGTGATTTAAGTGACTTTGCATCATGGATGTGCAACCGACAAATCTGCAGCAACTGCATGATTCTACAGTACCTCAATATGTACCAAAATCTCTGAGGAATATTTCCAGCACCTTGTTGAGCTGATGCCACAAAGAATTAAGGCAGTTCTGAATGCAAAAGGGGGGTCCAAACTGGTACTAGCAAGATGTAACTAATAAAGTGGCCAGTAAGTGTTTCTTATATCTCAACAGCTGTTAATGTCCTTTACCTTTTTATGACACTTTACTGTCCCATGAGACTAATGGAGGGGATTTGTTAATGCAAGTGATGCTGGTGGGTCACGTGACAGTAACAACATAGCAGATGTAGTATGTCTGAATTTAATTTGAACTTAATTTTTTTAGTGGTCACAAAGTAAGCTTCAAACCAAATATAATACCTACTGGGTATCTGAAGCTGGCACTTATTTGGCAAATCTTGTTTCACACCGTAGACTCGCATTCTCTTATTTTATAAAATGCAGCTGGTGCCATCTCCCGTGCAGTTAACGATTGTATTAAAAATGAAACTAGAGGACTTAAATATACAGTACTGTATCAGTACTGAATCAGTGATGCAGTAGTAATGTTGTTGTTGTGTTCATCTTCTTGCCAGGACATTTGTTTTGTACACTGTAATGAATTATAACATAATAAACATGTAAGAAAAAAGTTTCATGTAAAATCAGTATTTTGTGTATATTATATTTTCTTGTGTAGAAACCAAATCATGTAAGTATTAATAGATTTATTCAAGCTGTTTTAGCTTGGTGTAAACCATTCAATTTGAATGAAAGTTGTATATACAGTCCATAATTCACAATGTCCAATAGCTACTTTTTTTTAAGACTTGCAGTTTCCATTAGACTAGCACTTTATTCAAGATAAAGGAGTCTGATTAGCAAGGAATATCAGAAAGCCAAGTCCTGACTGTGGCGAAAGGTGGAGCTGGGAATGGAGAAGGGTAAATTGCTCTGGAGCAAGCTGAAAAGCTGCTGAATAATACTGAATAGAGCTTATATAGAAATGTCGCGATAGGTGTCGTATTTGAAACGGGGCTGACGAGACGTGAGACGTGTGGATCCATCTACAAGCTTTTATTCAAGAGATGTGGTATAACAGGCAGGGTCGAACAATGACAAACAGGTATATGGCGGGCAAAAACACAAGAATAGTCCTAGGGCTAGCGTAGGTCACCGATCGGCCGACAGAATCACAGGCTCTGGTACAGCCACCACTTCAATCACAGACATTGTGTCGCGTTCTTCCTCCGCGACACCCACAGTAAATAAAGATTTGACAGTCAACAAAGCATAATCCATGAACTGAGCGAGTGATGAATGTGGACCCTCACGTCTAAGCTTAGCCCTCAGAGGTTGATTTATGCCATCGCAGAAAAACTCTATCAACAGACAGTCTGGTAACTCAGAATAGTGAGCGATGGCTAAAACTCTCGGATATGGTTCTCCAGTGATCGTGGACCCTGTTTAAGGGCTAACAAAATCCTTGCGGTGTCCATACCTGGCCAATGTTCCTCAGAAAAGCTGCTGGGTCCTTGTAGGGCTGAGCATTATGTAATGGGGCTGACGAGACGTGAGACGTGTGGATCCATCTGCAAGCTTTTATTCAAGAGACGTGGTATAACAGGCAGGGTCGAACAATGGCAAACAGGTATATGGCGGGCAAAAACACAAGAATAGTCCTAGGGCTAGCGTAGGTCACCGATTGACAGACAGAATCACAGGGGCGAGACGAGAGGGAGAAATCCAGGAAAACAGGCAAAGATCAGAAACCGCAAAAACAGGCTAAACAATACTCAGCCGAGAAAGGTGGTTAGAGTGGGTGTTATATAGTGAGTGAGGTGATTAGAAACAGCTGTGTGCAATGAGTGCAAATCAGTGCAGTGTACAAATCGTGCAAAGAATGATGGGATATGTAGTCCGGGGTGCTATGCAACAGTTTGTGTTGTGCGAGAGTCAATGTAATGGAAAGGGTGACCTCTGGTGGTGAATAAATGGAAGTCCATGGACCGAATTCGTGACAGTATTCCTATAGGTAGATGTGATCAGCTGAGAATCAGCTGATGCAAGCTTGACTCACGTGACCAGCCAGAACTAATGCTAACGCTTAATTTGATAGATGATAGATACTTAGCATAAAGTTTGGTTTGGTGGTATGGTTCTGTTCTGGGCAAAAACCTCCCTACCCATCCATGCAGCCTGTCATGAATGAGCAGGGAGAGCAGCAATAATCCCCCCCCCAACACAAACGATAGGCCAGAACCGCCCAAACCACAACCGATGGCATTCTGAAAGAAGCATATCCTTCTGGAATAACAGAGACTGGGGCAGCAGCAACTTACAGGAAATAAACAACAACTTAAACATTAGCTTCTTGCTGTTGCAAGTTTAACTAAGTACCAGCACTTTCAGTAACAACCATTAGCTTACAGCAACAAGCAAGTCTAGGGACAAACATGATACTGAACACTAGATAAGCCCAAACAAGCAAGCAAAATCCCAATACCCTAATAGTTTTAAAGCAAAGACCTTCTGAAATAGCATAGACTAAGGCAGCTTGCCCTTTAAGAAGAGAAGCAGTGAAGGGGTGCTCTTCTTTAATAAGCAGCTGAGAAGAGCAGCATACCCCTTTAATGCAGTACAGCATATGGTCAATACACGAAGTTTAGGCAACAGCACGTTGTCTTATCCAGATAATCGTTAGCATTAATAACACCTTTAGTAGCAAAATCTACATACTACAAGTTAAGTATCAAGCACATTACCGATACACTGTATAGCTTTAAGCAACAGCATATCACGGACTTAAACACAGCTTGATGGAAATAATCATACACATAGGATGTGTTTAATGAAACAGCATCCTCAATACTAGATGAGCCTTAAGCAGCAAGCCTG
>NW_015506205.1:101930-110141 GCF_001515645.1 Sinocyclocheilus grahami | reverse complement strand
AAACTTAGCAGGAAATGTTGCTCAATAATATATTTATGGGGGAAGCATCACCCAAGCTCAGCAAGTGAGGAACCAGAGGAAAATGACTGTAGTTACCTAAAATTTATATATTTATTTATTTATTTTTAACGCGCTGCTTGTACTTGCTTATAATAATTGGACTATATTTAAATCCCTTGTGTCCATTTGAGCGCTCAGTCGTAACCTTCCAATCACCACCGAAGGGTGTTTTTATTTATTTATTTATTTTTATTTATTTACTTATTTTTTTTATAAATGAACATAGCTTGATCTAAGCCAGTTGATCATGTTTAATCAACACGTCATATCACCCTAATTTCCAATGCTCATAACATAGCTTGATCTCAGCCAGTTGATCATGCTTAATCAACACATGTCATATCACCCTAATTTCTCATGCTCATATGCTCACATTACTCAGCGTCAGCACATATTCAAGCGGATCAGAATTTATGGATCTATTGAGAAAGTATTGAGTGGCAGTCCAGCAGGGGAAGCATACACCCTGCGGAAATACTTCAAATGACGGTCATTGATATTACATTCTTATATGTATAGAAGCCATTAGAAGCGATAAACGCGTGCTTCTGACGCAGCTGAAATCAACCACACACTTACACAGCTAATGAAACATCAACCTTTAAAATAAACAACCATAACATTGAGATCATGCTGCTGAATACCGTGAACCCCAGTTGAAACTCATACACGAGAATGCTTGTTTCATTTAAACTTGTTCTCATGGCCTTAACTATCGGTGTGTCCTCAGAGCGATTACATGCTCTAGACTACGTGTTGCTCCAGCTTTATGAACACAGATGCGTAAATGCTGCTGCAAATATGCTTTTTTCAATTAGCAGACCAGGTAATATACACAGCGATATGGATTAAAACAGCATTCACTTATCTTAGATGTGGATTTCAGATGTTCTGAAACACGCTGCAACAGTTGATTTGCGAGCAGCGATGCTTAATTTGCTCCGGAGCAAGCTGAAAAGCTGCTGAATAATACTGAATAGAGCTTATATAGGAATGCCGCGATAGGTGTCGTATTCCTATAGGTAGATGTGATCAGCTGAGAATCAGCTGATGCAAGCTTGACTCACGTGACCTGCCAGAACTAACGCTTAATTTGTGTCTAGTGTAATTTCCACAGTAGCAGAATCTAACAGTCTTAAATGGATCAACCTGAATGAACCTTGTAACCGTTTGATTGTAGCATGTGCATGTGGTGGCTGTTGTTCGTAACGTGTAGAAAAAAGAAGAGCAGTCATCTTTGATTTATGCTTCTGTGAAAGCTGAGAGGTCAGAAAGCCAGGCAAAGTCAGATGCCATTTTCAGGGTCCAGGACCTGCTGTGCTCCTGCAGATGACAAATGAGGGGATATATGGGAGTATAGCGGACTATACAATTACAGTTGTAATCATGCCATCACATGATGGATCTCTCACCCAATAAAAATGTACACTGCTGCATTGTAAGATATTTACTGTCAAAGTGTTTGCTAAAACCGTCTGTCACTAAATTTTGAAGTTGTAAGAAGTTGCATTTATAATTGGATTACTTTAGGTTACACCAATAATATTGTTTAACGTGTCAGATCAGGTAGAAATGGATAGCCATATGTGTGCTATGTGTATCAGCTACTTGTTTGTTGTTTTAAAGATGTACAAACAAACATTATGAGTATGTCACTTTGCAAAAACAAAACCTGACCTTGACAGTGCATGCTTTCAATGCATGATGTAGCCTTTTAGAATGCAGTTAGAATGCAAAAGTTCAATATGTGAGGCTAAAAATGTCCTTCTGAGTTTTTGTATATTGTTTATATTATGATATCAGGATTACACAGGAAATAGTTTTTTCTCAAATATGAACACGATTGCATATGTAATATGTTATGCATGTAAAAAAGAAGATAATATTGTTAGTTACATTTTAGAGATAGTATCAGTATTGCCTACATTTATTCAAAACTGCAAAAATGTACATAAACATACAGTTCGCTGCAGTGAACAGCTGAAATCAACACGTGTGCCATTAAACAGTAACACATTTGATTCCTTTTTCACTTTTCAGGTATGACAACATGGGCAGATTAATGGCTAATAAGACTTTTGTTATAATCTCCAACACTTTTACATTAGTACATAATTTGTGAACAAATCCAGTGTAATGTTTGCTTCTTATATGCCTTCTGACGTAGCTCAACTCAACTTTTTGAAAAGTTTATAAAGACATCATACAGTTTTTATTAGGTTTATTTAGGTTTATTAGTGTTTCATATTAGACATACAGCACTTGGGAACATGGCACAAATGTCAACATCTGCTTAAACAAAATTAATGAAATGAATTGTGTGTAAATGCATATGTACACATTTACAAAATATCATGTAAGTCTGGCTAATGGTTTAGCTCTCTTTCTGCTTTAATGTGGCTACAATGATTACACAATCATAGCACCTTTGAATTACTCCAAACATATTTGCTGATTATTTGACCAATCTCCCTTCAATGAACAAGCCTGATGAGCTGATATACCTCGACATAGTGATATAAAAGCCCTGAGAGTCAGGCACATAATGATAGCAACATAAGTGTGCTTGTTGAAATAGATCTGGCATCATGCTGCCATAGCAACATGTCCAATCAATGGTCAATTTAGAGGCAATTTGTAGGCCCATAACCAGAAAAGAATTTCATTAGATTATCCATGGGCCAGTTTCCATTCTTACTGTAAATAGATTATGATGTAATTAACTTACATATGATGTTGATTAAGATTTAGAAATTATGAGAAATGTAACTATTTCTAGCCATTGATCCCATTCAGAAACATGTCTCTTATGGGAACCTCAACAAGATTTAATGTAACAATTCATATGCAGCTCACATGTGACTTTATTCAATAAAGGTTAAAAACTTTAACATCTTTAACGACTTCAGTGAACGACTTCCACAACCATATCTTCTTCCAACTTGTTTTTTATTTATTTTACTATTCTTATATATATATTTTTTTTTTTACAGTGGATCATTAGTTCTACGGCCAGCAAGATTTCAGAACCTTGAACTATCATACAGCTTATGAATTCTAATAAGGGCAAAATGTGGTCGGTTACTTCATCACTTTCAATGCAGTTGTTAAATTTCACATGTCAAGAAGATGTAAGCAGTTTCACTGGGCTTGTAGCTGTTATTAGGCACTACTTTTGTGCTTCTGAATTATTCACATTTTATTCATGATTAGATACTGATGATCTATGGCTATTTCTTTAGGTTCAATTCTATTCTGGGTTTTTTTATTGACTGGACAGCACAGAGTAGAAAGGAATATAAGGAGTAAGAGGGATTGGAACATGACTTGGTGTGTACAGTCCACTGCATCACGTTTCTGACATGAACGGAATTTTTTTTTTTTTGTAGACCATTTTTCTACCTTCAAAGCACATCAAACAATCCCTGTAATGTTTATTTATTTACTTTTTTTACCATTTGTGAAAGATTGATAATCCAACCAGTTGCGTCTAAAGATTTTTTTGGAGCACAGAGAGAAATGTCTCATATTTTGTCATGCAATAATAAAGATGCATGCATAGCAGTGAGCTCTTTTTCATAAGCATCCTGCATATCTCATAGACACGGTTGGCACCAGATGCCATCACAATTTGAATTATTGGCGGACGATGCTGCTACGAGCCATTTCTCTTCTCTGACTGATGTCCACAGACCCCGTTCAGTAGTACACAAAGCCACAGAGATGGATTTTCAGTGGGCCATTTACCTGTCTCATATTATTTATCATATCTGAACAATTCCCTGTCTGTGATGGCATTCTGATAGATGTGTCCTTCAGCACAAACCCTGTTGTGTTTCACGTCAGTCTCAGAAAGGAATCTGATGATTAACCTTTTAGCTCTGCTTCAGGCTATGATATCTAAATTTCTCCCTCGATATACAGTTCATTTACATCACAAGCACATTTGAATTCTGATCAAGTGCTTCTCTTTTCTATCTAAAAAAAAGACTTATAAATTAAATTCACATTGAAGTATGTCTCCACTCAGATGATTCTTTTTAGATGGGTTTAACAACTGGTGCAACAGTTCAGGCAAATTGGAGACCTTTATTGTGATCTTAAGCATTTTCATTACTTTCACAGTCCTTCCAGGAGCTTGTAAAAAGAAGAGTTGCAGTTTTGGTTGTGCTCGATAACTCAACAAGTGATTTCACAAAATAAAGCAATTACTTCCGTTCTTGCAACCTTGCGCAATGTTCCCTAAAAGTCCTCTAAAGGTGACAAAAGTCCCGAACCTTTACAGAACATTAGGGACGTTCCTAAAACGTCCTCTTTTGGTTATGAAAGTGCTGATGCTCAATGTTCCTTATATGACTTTAGGGGGACGTTCCATTTTGGTTATATTTTGGTCACATAAGAACGTTACAAAGAGGACATTTGGGACATTAACAGAACGTTCTGACATGGTCCTCTTTTAGTCATATAATAATGTTCCAGATATGACTTTAGGAGGATGTTCCATTTTGGTTATTTTTTGGTCACATAAGAACGTTACAAAGAGGACATTTGGGACATTAACAGAACGTTCTCACATGGTCCTCTTTTAGTCATATAATAACGCTCCGAATATGACTTTAGGAGGACGTTCTATATTGGTCATTCTATGGTCACATAGCAACGTTACAAAGAGGACGTTTGGGACGTTACCAGAATGTTCTCACTTGGTCCTCATTTAGTCATATAATAACGTTCTGAATATGACTTTAGGAGGACGTTCTATATTGGTTATTCTATGGTCACATAGCAACGTTACAAAGAGGACATTTGGGACGTTAACAGAACGTTCCTATATGGTCCTCTTATATTATAACGTTCCAGATATGACTTTAGGAGAACGTTCTGTATTATTCTATGGTCACATAGCAACGTTACAAATAGGACATTTGGGAAGTTAACAGAACGTTCACATATGGTCATCTTTTAGTAATATTATAACGTTCCAGATATGACTTTAGGAGGACATTCTGTACTGGTTATTCTATGGTCACATAGCAACGTTACAAAGAGGACGTTTGGGACGTTAACAGAACGTTCCCATATGGTCCTCTTTTAAACATATAATAACGTTCCAGATATGACTTTAGGAGGACTTTTTATCCTTCCGGAGCTCCTCCGTGGGACTCGAGACCGGTGAGTGGCGCAGGTGTCGCGCACAGCGGCGGACAGTAACTAAGTACATTTACTTGAGTATTGTACTTAAGTACACTTTTTGAGTATCTGTACTCTACTTGAGTATTATTTTTTCTGGGAACTTATGACTAACTTCACTACATTTGAAAGACAAATTTTGTACTTTTCAATCCACTACATTTCTATCAAGGTCCTCTAAGTAGAAAGTCATTACTATGTGGCAGCTTTGAAAGTCAGTGGGTGATTTTTTTCTTCTCTAAAACGTGACTTTCTTTTTTTCAGACAGTTCATCAGTAATCACACTTGTAGGGCTACATGAAGTGATTTCCCAGCATTTTTTGAACACTGACCAGTTGCAAACAATTCAATAATAAGAAGTTAATATTGTGGTTTACATTACACACAATATTGTCTGATTTTGCTAAATTGTGTAGGTGAAAATATTGCCTATAAAGCCACAGAACAACTGTTGTGCCTCTCCTAATAAAACACAATAGGTGTTGGACTTGAAGCAGAACTGCACAGGCCGTTCTGTGTGTGACATCAATGTACAATGAGAGCGATTAGACAGCATTTTTAAAATGTTTGTTTTGATGTCAAATAAGTCTTGCTGTTTTGTTTTTTTGTTAAAGCAGTGTTGCTGTTGTAAAGTTATACAGCTACAGTTGTGTTGCAGGGTTTTATAGCAGGTTTGATTTTTTTATCTTCCTTATCACTCACATTCACTGTACTGTATTCAGTAGGTGTAATGTATTCTAAGTTGCTTCACAAGTATTGCAAGTACTACATACAACAATAAAACGGTGCATTGACATAAAAAAATAAATTTACTTTTGGTACTTAAGTACTTTTAAAAGCAAGTACTTCTGTACTTTTACTTAAGTAAAAATATTTCTTTACAACTTTTACTTGTAATGGAGTAATATTTGACCAGCAGTATCTGTACTTTCACTCAAGTAATGGAGTTGAGTACTTTGTCCCCCTCTGGTCGCGCATTAGCATTTACTCCACCGGCCTCGCTCTGTTCCCACGGCTCTCGGCCCCTCCACCGCCCCTCTCATCACATACCCCCATCACCCCTCGCAGGCCGGTGGGTACCCACGAGACTGCGCTCTACTCCCCCCTCCCCGGAAGCCGATCACGGCGGCCGCGGCATACCTGGGGGTAAGGACAGACAGACGAGGTGAGAAAAAAGAAGACGGAAGGATGAGGAGAGACAGAGACGAGAGAGGGGAGAGAGGGAAAAAAAATAAAATCTTGTTCCAGTTCCCAGACACACTGCCGATCGGCCCTCCACCAGCTGGGTAAACTCTTCCGCGATGCCTGGCGGCGGCACTGGATAGCCCTCGGTGGACGGCCCAACACTCCTCCGCTGCCTGGTGGACGGCGACGGTTCCTCCGGGTTCGAGCAGCCGGCAGGAGTCCCCCGTTCCCTTCTCCTCCCCATCATGGCGGATGGCAGCAGGCTTCGGCCTCAGGCAAACGGCGGCGACTCCTCTGCTCCCTTACGGATGGCAGCCGTCCCTCCACATCCCAGGCGCCGGCAGCGAGTTCGTCCGCCCCCCCTCGGCAACTCACTCCAGCCCACCGCCTCGAGCGTCCACGGCGACAGAACGTTCCCATCTGGATCCCATCAGAACGGTCCTCTTTTAATATATAATAACGTTCCCAATATGACTTTAGGAGGACGTTCTATATTGGTTTTTCTATGGTCACATAGCAACGTTACAAAGAGGACATTTGGGACGTTAACAGAGCGTTCTCACATGCTCCTCTTTTAGTCATATTATAACGTTCCAGATATGACTTTAGGAGAATGTTCTGTATTATTCTATGGTCACATAGCAACGTTACAAATAGGACATTTGGGACGTTAACAGAACGTTCACATATGGTCCTCTTTTAGTCATATTATAACTTTCCAGATATGACTTTAGGAGAATGTTCTGTGTTATTCTATGGTCACATAGCAACGTTGCGAGGACATTTGGGACATTAACAGAACGTTCTGACATGGTCCTCTTTTAGTCATATAATAACTTTCCAGATATGACTTTAGGAGGACATTCTGTATTGGTTATTCTATGGTCACATAACAACATTACAAAGAGGACATTTGAGACGTTAACAGAAAGTTCCCATATGGTCCTCTTTTAGTCATACAATAACGTTCCAGATATGACTTTAGGAGGACGTTCTGTATTGGTTATTCTATGGTCACATAATAATGTTACAAACTTGCAGCAGCATATTGCTGACAGGCCAGAAAAAGGGATCAATGTCACGTTACAATATGATACATTACTAGTTAAAAGTTAAAGTTTCTTAAAGGGGTCATATGATGCTGCTAAAAAGAACATTATGTTGTGTATTTGGTGTAGTGAAATGTGTTTATGTGGTTTAAGGTTAAAAAAACATAATTTTCCACATACTGTACATTATTGTTTCTCCTCTATGCCCCGCCTTTCTGAAAAGCGTCGATTTTTACAAAGCTCATCGGTCTGAAAAAGCGAGATGTGCTCTGATTGGCCAGCTATCCAGTGCATTGTGATTGGCTGAATTCCTCAAGCGTGTGACGGAAATGTTACGTCCCTTACCATATTGTGATGCCTGCGGCAACCACATGTGACGACCCCGGGCTGGACTCCGCTTTGTCCACGGTGAAAGCCGATCCGGCGATCGACAGCACGAAGTTGAAGTATTTCCTCAGCAACCAGCACGGATCAGCTCCAGGCATGACGAAGCGATATCGTCCTCTTTTGGAAGGCCAAACAAAGTAGTTTCGCTTTCACAACGAAGCACACAGCACCTTCACGACATGGCGGCAGCGGCAACAACAAGACTACAGCGAGAATAAAAGTTACACCTTCTTTCTTTGCGTGAACATTTGGGCGGTATTATGCAAATCTTCCCATGTAGTGATATAGCTATGTGGGGGCGTGTTAGAACGAGCCGTTTTAGGTAGGTGTGGCTGATTCT
>NW_015506205.1:98534-99629 GCF_001515645.1 Sinocyclocheilus grahami | reverse complement strand
AAATGTTACGTCCCTTACCATATTGTGATGCCTGCGGCAACCACATGTGACGACCCCGGGCTGGACTCCGCTTTGTCCACGGTGAAAGCCGATCCGGCGATCGACAGCACGAAGTTGAAGTATTTCCTCAGCAACCAGCACGGATCAGCTCCAGGCATGACGAAGCGATATCGTCCTCTTTTGGAAGGCCAAACAAAGTAGTTTCGCTTTCACAACGAAGCACACAGCACCTTCACGACATGGCGGCAGCGGCAACAACAAGACTACAGCGAGAATAAAAGTTACACCTTCTTTCTTTGCGTGAACATTTGGGCGGTATTATGCAAATCTTCCCATGTAGTGATATAGCTATGTGGGGGCGTGTTAGAACGAGCCGTTTTAGGTAGGTGTGGCTGATTCTTAACTTTTATAAAGAATATCTCTTTGGATTTGAGACTTTAGTCTTTGCAACTGTACAGATCTTCTTTATGCAGAAAAAGGAAAAACGTCTCTAGGTTACGTATGTAACCATGGTTCCCCGAGGGAACGAGACGCTGTGTCGAATCGCTTTGGGAACGCCCTTGCGTGATCGCGTTCTGAAGCACGTATCAGATCAGTCCAATGGAGCAGTGAGACGTCACAAGCAGGGTGATGTAAGCACCAGAAAGTATAAAAGCGCATCCAGCAGAGCGCAAACCAGCTTTGATGAAGTAGCGCCTGCAGGGATGCAGGGAGTAGAAAGAGCGGCAGCGTCTCGTTCCCTCGGGGAACCATGGTTACATACGTAACCTAGAGACGTTCCCCTTCAGGAACTCGAGCCGGGAGCAGAGCGATCGGGGGAAAAGCGTACAGACGAAGCCTCGGCAACGTCTGCACCATGGCATCAAGCCCCAGTGGAGCTGGAAGCGTGAGGGAGAACCAGAGCGGACAGTGTATCGATTCCTGCTACGCAAATAGATCCACTTCCGCCTGGCCAAATTCCCTCCAAATGAGCTCCACCACCTCGGGGTGGAGCCTCCATCCCCCGGGCCTCAGCCCCTGTCTCGACAGGATATCTGCCCCCTGATTTAGATACCCAGGGATATAAACTGCTCTTAGAGAGAGAGGAGCTTCCCT
>NW_015506205.1:89623-90887 GCF_001515645.1 Sinocyclocheilus grahami | reverse complement strand
GGTGTGGCTGTGTGGCTGATTCTTAACTTTTATAAAGAATATCTCTTTGGATTTGAGACTTTAGTCTTTGCAACTGTACATTATGCAGAAAAAGAATATCTCTTTGGATTTGAGACTTTAGTCTTTGCAACTGTACAGATCTTCTTTATGCAGAAAAAGGAAAAACGTCTCTAGGTTACGTATGTAACCATGGTTCCCCGAGGGAACGAGACGCTGTGTCGAATCGCTTTGGGAACGCCCTTGCGTGATCGCGTTCTGAAGCACGTATCAGATCAGTCCAATGGAGCAGTGAGACGTCACAAGCAGGGTGATGTAAGCACCAGAAAGTATAAAAAGCAGAGCGGCAGAGCGCAAACCAGCTTTGATGAAGTAGCGCCTGCAGGGATGCAGGGAGTAGAAAGAGACGCAGCGTCTCGGGGAACCGGGGAACCATGGTTACATACGTAACCTAGAGACGTTCCCCTTCAGGAACTCGAGCCGGGAGCAGAGCGATCGGGGGAAAAGCGTACAGACGAAGCCTCGGCAACGTCTGCACCATGGCATCAAGCCCCAGTGGAGCTGGAAGCGTGAGGGAGAACCAGAGCGGACAGTGTATCGATTCCTGCTACGCAAATAGATCCACTTCCGCCTGGCCAAATTCCCTCCAAATGAGCTCCACCACCTCGGGGTGGAGCCTCCATCCCCCGGGCCTCAGCCCCTGTCTCGACAGGATATCTGCCCCCTGATTTAGATACCCAGGGATATAAACTGCTCTTAGAGAGAGAGGAGCTTCCCTTGAGCCCACAGAAGGATCTGGCGCACCAGCTTGTACAAGGGGCGCAAACGCAGACCCCCCTGCTGATTGATGTAGAAGATCACCGATGTGTTGTCTGTGCAGACAAGCACATGATGCCCCCTTAGGTATGGAAGGAAGTGTGTCAGAGCTCGAAACACGGCCAGCATTTCCCGGCAGTTGATGTGCCAAAAGAGATGATGGCCTTCCCACAGACCCTGGGCAGAGCGGCCACTCATGACCGCTCCCCACACCGTGAGAGAGGCATCCGTCGTCAGCGTTACGCGACGACAAGGAGCCCCACAACGTCGGGCCTTGAACCAGGAACCAACGTTTCTTCCACATGTCTAAGGCACGTAAGCATCGCCGCGTGACCTTGATCATGCAAAGCGGATTTCCCCTCGTGGAAAATGCTTTGGTTCTGAGCCACCACTGCAAAGGTCTCATGTACAGCAGGCCAAAAGGTATCACGTTGGACGCCGCTGCCATCAG
>NW_015506205.1:86603-89473 GCF_001515645.1 Sinocyclocheilus grahami | reverse complement strand
GATTCGAGCAGGAGACAGATGTGCCTGCATCGAGGTTGAGTCCCACACCACGCCTAAATAAGTGGTTCTCTGTAGTGGAGAAAGAACACTCTTCTTGGAGTTTAGTCTTAACCCCAGCTCTCTCATATGGGCGAGGACGACATATCGATGCCGAGCCGCCATCTGCTCCGATTGATATAGTATTAACCCATCGTCGATATAATTGATTATGCGGATGCCCTGGAGTCGCAGTGGAGCCAGAGCAGCATCCACACACTTCGTGAAAGTGTATATTGGTATATTGGTATGCTTCACCCTCGAAAGCAAACCTCAGGAACTTCCAGTGTTGAGGGAGGATGGAAACATGGAAATAAGCGTCTCTGAGATCTATCGTAAACAAACCAGTCCTCGGACTGGATCTGAGATACTATCTGCTTGATAGTGAGCATCTTGAACCGAAGCCGTTTGATAGCGCGGTTCAGAAGATGGAGATCTAAGATCGGACCCAACCCCCCCATCCTTCTTCGGAACGATGAAGTAACGGCTGTAGAACCCGGACGCTCTCTCGAGAGGAGGAACACATTCTATGGCCCCCATAGAAGAGTATCTACTTCTTGTTCCATTACCAGAGCCTGCTCAGGGCCCACTAGTGTGGGGATGACCCCATTGAAATGAGGCGGACGAGAACCGAACTGGATTCTGTAACCTTTCTCTACAATCTGCAGGACCCATTTTGAGATATTTGGTAGAAGTTTCCACGCTACCAGAAAATCTACTAAGGAGCCTGCTCGGGGCCCACTAGTGTGGGGATGACCCCGTTGAAATGAGGCGGACGAGAACCGAACTGGATTCTGTAACCTTTCTCTACAATCTGCAGGACCCATTTTGAGATATTTGGTAGAAGTTTCCACGCTACCAGAAAATCTACTAAGGGAACTAGCCTCCCGAGGCTTGCCTCTGGTATTATTAGAGGAGCCAGTTCGGTGCCCTGAAGCGGATGACTGGCAGGGAACGACCGACCTGACTGCTGTAGCACCCTCACTTGAGGGGGCGAGCTCTCCCGTGCCGTACCGTTGCCGGGCGGCAGCTGGGAATTTCACTCGTCGGAGCTCACTGAGCCCTGAAGCACAGAGGGTGGCAGGGGTATCAATAAGCCTCCGTGAGGGCACTGAGGAGGATTGGGCACCGTAAACTGAGGTGTTCTCCTTTCCTCTCCAGGTGAGCTGCCCTCAGGGCCTGACAATGGTAGGACCATTTAGCCGAGGTCTTCTTAGACAAATAACGGTCCGCAGATCCGTTTTCGGTCTAGAAGACCCCAACTGAGAGCATCGCCCCGACCCCCGAAACCGCAGCGCGGGCTTCCGAACCGTGAGAGAGAGCCGCGGATCTAGCGGGTGAGGACCGAGAAAAGGATGAGCCCGTCTCGGATCCCTCCGCTAAATCCACCCGCGATCCCCACGACAACAGTCTGCACTGTGCCTTGCCAACAGCGGGACCGCTGTCAGCGGGATCGCGAGCCTGGCCACTCTCATCAAACACAGCCAGGCGAGAGCGGAGCATACGCAGCGAGAGTAACTCGCAGTGATGACAATCAGCTGCTCGAAAGCTGACCGTGCATGCTCCGCTCCTAAGCAAACGACACACAAATCGTGTGTATCCCCCACCGCCAGATATCTTGGGCAGGGAAAAACACAGCGTTTTTAATGCCGTTCGCTCGCCATAGACTTTTTCATGATTGTTTTTTATATATGCTTGAGCAGACAGACAACAGTAAATAGACAGACACATACACAGAGCGCTACTGAAGAGCAGAAGCTGGTTTGCGCTCTGCTGGATGCACTTTTATACTTTCTGGTGCTTACGTCACCCCGCTTGTGACGTCTCGCTGCTCCATTGGACTGATTTGACACGTGTTTCAGAACGCAAGGGGGTTCTCAAAGAGACTCGATGCAGCTCGAGTTCCTGAAGGGGAATTGAAATCGCATCATATGACCCCTTTAAAGAAATCTCTTCTGCTCACCAAGCCTGCATTTATTTGATCCAAAGTACAGCAAAAACAGTAACATTTAAAATATTTTTACTATTTAGAATAAATGTTTTCTATTTGAATATATTTTAAAATGTAATTTATTCCTGTGATTTCAAAGCTGAATTTTTAGCATCATTACTCCAGTCACATGATCCTTCAGAAATCATTCTAATATACTGATTTGGTGCTCAAAACACATTTATTATTATTATGTTGAAAACAGCTGAGTAGAATTTTTTCAGGTTTCTTTGATGAATAGAAAGTTCAGAAGAACAGCATTTATCTGAAATATATATCTTTTGTAACATTATAAATGTCTTTATCATCACTTTTGATCAATTTGAAGCATCTTCTATATTTCTATAATTTCTTTCAAAAAAAAATAAAAAAATAATATATATATATACTGACTCCAAGCTTTGGAATGGTATAGTGATAAATGCTGATCTTTGGGTCTTTCTATTTATCAAAGGATCCTAAAAAAATGTACTCAACTGTTTTAAATATTGATAATAATAATAATTATTATTATAAATGTTTCTTGAGCAGCAAATCAGCGCATTAGAATGTGACACTGAAGACTGGAGTAATGATGCTGAAAATTCAGCATGGCATCACAGAAATAAATTAAATTTTCAAATAGAAAGCAGTTATTTTAAATAGTGCAGGCTTGGTGCGAAGAATAGACTTAAAAAAATATTAATAATCTTACTGTTCAAAAACTTTTGACTGGTAGTGTAAGTTTATAGTTTTAACAAAATGTTTTTTCACCTTATAAAAATAGTTTTGTTATTAGGATATACAAAAATATTTTATAACAGGAAACTTTTCTATACAATTGTGTTTAACCCAAGCATGAAGT
>NW_015506205.1:63429-86422 GCF_001515645.1 Sinocyclocheilus grahami | reverse complement strand
TGCAGTACTGAGTCCTCGCTCCATCCTCTACCCAAACCTTGACAGAAGTATAGAAATAATCAAATTGTGTATTAAAATATAATGTGCATTAAAAAATGTCAATGTTACACATGGAAAAGTAAAAATAAATCAATCTTGAGATATATACATGTGGGAATGAATAAATATATATATAAAAAAATGAATGAATGCATAAATAAATACACTTACAAATTAATTGATTGAAAATAAAAATAAATGAAAGAATAAATAAAAGTTAGAATAAAAATAAATGGTAGAAATAAATACAGAAAATAATCATTGAAGAAAAAATGTAATACAAATTAATTCAGGATACAATTGTATTACAAGTGAATTATATTTGTTTAATCAAATCATGTATTCCTTTATTTATTTTTCTAATACATGAAATATATATATGTAAAAAAAAAAAAAGGTTTTAAGTCAGTTATTTCTATCTTTTACTGTAGTGTGTCAGTAGGAAATATAATTTTACATCAGCTTTGCAGGTAGGTTTCTTGAAGCATCTTGGAGACATTGCCACAGTTCTTCTGGATTGAAAACTACATATTTCTTTACAAAGACAACTATACATTTGTTTTTAGAGGTTGGTCAGTTATAAACTTGAATGTTTTGAAGTCTTGAAAGTTTGTTAACATGGGGATTCGCGTGTAAATGGTAAACAACAAAAACACTTGCAGTCTGAAACCGACGTAATACTGTGTTGTTTCCTGGGTGATCCACGACTGTTTTTATCTTTCGTGATAGTTGTTCATTAGTCCCTAGTTTGTTCTGAGCAGTTCAACTGCCTGCTGTTCTTCAGAAAAATACTCTAGCTCCTGCACATTCTTTGGTTTTCCAGCATCTTCTGCATATGTGAACTCTTTCCAACAGAAAGTAAAAATAAATCAATCTTGAGATATATACATGTGGGAATGAATAAATATATATATAAAAAAATGAATGAATGCATAAATAAATACACTTACAAATTAATTGATTGAAAATAAAAATAAATGAAAGAATAAATAAAAGTTAGAATAAAAATAAATGGTAGAAATAAATACAGAAAATAATCATTGAAGAAAAAATGTAATACAAATTAATTCAGGATACAATTGTATTACAAGTGAATTATATTTGTTTAATCAAATCATGTATTCCTTTATTTATTTTTCTAATACATGAAATATATATATGTAAAAAAAAAAAAAGGTTTTAAGTCAGTTATTTCTATCTTTTACTGTAGTGTGTCAGTAGGAAATATAATTTTACATCAGCTTTGCAGGTAGGTTTCTTGAAGCATCTTGGAGACATTGCCACAGTTCTTCTGGATTGAAAACTACATATTTCTTTACAAAGACAACTATACATTTGTTTTTAGAGGTTGGTCAGTTATAAACTTGAATGTTTTGAAGTCTTGAAAGTTTGTTAACATGGGGATTCGCGTGTAAATGGTAAACAACAAAAACACTTGCAGTCTGAAACCGACGTAATACTGTGTTGTTTCCTGGGTGATCCACGACTGTTTTTATCTTTCGTGATAGTTGTTCATTAGTCCCTAGTTTGTTCTGAGCAGTTCAACTGCCTGCTGTTCTTCAGAAAAATACTCTAGCTCCTGCACATTCTTTGGTTTTCCAGCATCTTCTGCATATGTGAACTCTTTCCAACAGTGACTGTACGATTTTGAGATCCATCTTTTTACACTGAGGACAACTGAAGGACTCATACACAAGTATTACAAGAGGTGAAAGTATTACTGATACTCAAGGAAACACGATGCATTAAGAGCCAGAGGGTTTACATTTTGAACCGGATGATGATGTGTAAATTTTGTTTAAAGATCATATTTCTTTTTCATTTAGTACTGCACTTCAGTAGCTATGAATAATTGCATGTTTCCCAGAAGACAAAATAAGTTAAATTTACCCTAATCATCCATTTCAAAAAGTTTCCACCCCCTGGCTCTTAATGCTTTATGTTTCCCCTTCAGGAACTCGAGCTGCATCGAGTCGCTTTGGGAACGCCCTTGCGTGACCGCGTTCTGAAGCACGTGTCAAATCCGTCCAATGGAGCAGCGAGACATCACGAGCAGGGTGACGTAAGCACCAGAAAGCATAAAAGCACATCCGGACGGGCGCAAACCAGCTTCTGCCCTTCAGTAGCGCTCTGTGTATGTGTCTGTCTATTTACTGTTGTCTGTCCGCACAAGCACTCATATATATAAAACAATGAGAAAGCTATGGCGAGCGAACGGCATTACAAGGCTCGCAATCCCGCTGGCAGCGGTCCCGCTGTTGCCGAGGCACGGGCACGCAGACTGTTGCCGTGGGGATCGCGGGTGGATTTAGCGGAGGGATCCGAGACGGGCTCGTCCTTTTCTCGGTCCTCACCCGCTAGATCCGCGGCTCTCTCTCTCGCGGTTCCCCCCCGAGAGAGAAAGAGCCAGACGCTTCATCTATCTTCCTCCGAGGAGGTGGAAGTGTCGAGAGAGAGGAGACTGTGGACTCGCCAACACAGTCCCTCGCGTATGAGGTGTGATTCGTGATTATGGGGGGAGTTTCGCGCCAAAATAAAATATTGTTTGGCCAGCCTAGAAACCGGACGCTCGTCCTAAAAATAATTAGATGAGCATGTTCTGAATCCAGATCACAGCCTTCACGACGGGGGCCTTCCGTTTTCCCCGATCTCCATGCTGAGGTGCCGAGATCATGCGAGAAACCGTACTCATCCCGTATTACAGCCCCACAGTCTCAAATTATTCAAAGAACATCATGGGGCTGAATGATAAGGTATATGGGGCGATGCCAGTGGTGGAGCAGACGCTTTCGAGCTATCTCTCCCCATCTTTAGCATCGTCCCTGAAGGCCCCGAAGCTTCCCACCAGGCCCGTTAGGATTACATCGAGTCTGGTTGGGAAAGCTTATACGGCGGTAGGTCAGGCTGGCGCATGTTTGCACACCATTGCGGTGTTACAAGCATACCAGGCTGACCTGCTCAGGGGTGGGGCTGCTGAGCGAGCAGCAGCCCAATTCATAAAGCTCCTCATATCGCCAGTCTCAAAAAAAAAACAGAGCGAGGGCCCAT
The DNA here is from genome assembly GCF_001515645.1 of Sinocyclocheilus grahami. Lineage (NCBI taxonomy): Eukaryota > Metazoa > Chordata > Actinopteri > Cypriniformes > Cyprinidae > Sinocyclocheilus > Sinocyclocheilus grahami. The sequence goes on along the minus strand of NW_015506205.1, from coordinate 83,335 downwards.
AGTACTTAAGGCATTCTGTCCTCCTCCGTACCAGGAAGTAGGCCAAGAAAGGCGTAATCTGCTCTGTCCAGTTCGAGCACTGGATGCTTACGCACACAGAGTTGCCCCGTCGCGTAAGGCAGATCAGCTTTTTGATTGTTTTGGTCTGCCAAAGAAGGGATTTCCGGCGACCAAGCAGACTATGGGTAGGTGGGTGGTCGAGGCCATCTCACTAGCCTACGAGTCCTCTGGCCTCCCATCACCTATGGGGGTCAGAGCGCACTCGACCAGGAGTATGGCGGCCTCCAAGGCTTTCAGCTTGGGTGTGGCCTTGCAGGACAAAACCAAAGAATGTGAAGGAGCTGGAGGATTTTTCTGAAGAACAGCAGGCAGTTGAACTGAAAGGGACTGATGAACAACTATCCCAAAACATCAAAACAGTCGTGGATCACCCAGGATATAACAGTATTAATCTCCTGGGGTCGACAGTGGTGCCACTTGCACATTTTTTAATGATAACAGAGAAAATAACTTAAAATGCTCCGTCATATTTGATCGTACATATAAGAATAATGCATCATTTAAATCTGTAAAGGGTCTACTTTTATTTGTGTACACTCACAATATCAACAAAACATTGTGCTTTTGTATAATATAGAAAATAAGCAGGGTGTGCTTTTTTTGAGATTCAAAGCTATGTAAACTTTAGAAACGGGTCATTTTTATAAATTCAGTTATTATTTTGTCTTGTGGAGAATATATAAACATCTGTTATGTGAAATAGCTTATTCAGGACAGTACTAAATACAAATAACATGCAATTTTCATGATCCCTCGTATTTTGTTAAAATTCTTACCACATGCAGAATATGCTAAATGTTATGTAAACATATGAGCACAATTGTATATGTGTACACACACACACACACACACACACATGTAGCGTCTGGAACACTCCAACACACAATATATATTTTGTTAGCTAGATTTCACAAATACTTTGTAACACCCCAGGACGCTGAACAAGACCCTGGTTTCATGGTAACCCGATACATTTACAACCTTGTGGAATGCGAGCCGGCTCTCATTCTGCTTTCTCCAGAAACAAAGGGACACAAATGCACAGGAGAAATGGACTTTTCTACTAATTAATTCATAGGAAAACCTTCTTTGAATGAACACCCATTTTCTTCAGGCCAGTGTGTATATTATTGCTGTGTTGTATTTAATCTGTTGTGACAGTGACTGACACATGCACACACACACTGAATATATAATTAATATAAATCGTTATGTTCTTGTTACCGTTTCCATTATTTGGACACATTTTGATGCTTTACTGTGGAAATTGTCATGGCAACAAAGCCAGTTTTAACTGAATTGAATTGACTGAGCTCCGCCCCCCCCCTCTCCATCTCCCCCACCCTTCCTATGCATGACCACATTTAATATTAGTTTATAATCTGTTTTTGTTCACAAAATAAATAAAAAACCTGCTTTGTATTTTATGTTTGAATGTGTTAAGCGTGAACACAGACCAAGAACCAGTTTGAAAGAAGTGCTGCAGTATCATTCTAGTTTGGTCCCCTATAGTCTCCTGTAATGTGTTACTAAAGGTTCTGAAAACATTCAGTAAATGTGATGGAATGACATAAATAGGACCAAAAAAAAAAAGTTCTGCAAAAGTTATGGGAATGTAGTAAAGAGACCAACAGGGAACGTCCTGTAGTAATGGTTCCTTTAACGTTCCCATAATGTCCTGAATGTTCCGTGAAGGTCCTCCAAATAACGTCCCCCAACCCTTTAAAGAACTCCACATCGTGACCGTCTCAGAACGTCCTGGGAACATTACTAGGCGACGTCCTTGACACCAGCATGGGCGTTCTGAGAACGTTATGGGAACCTCAAATTTCCAAATAAAATAGTCCCCTAAACGTCCCGAGAACATCCAGAATGTTCTGTGAAGGTCCTCCAAATAACATCCCCCAACCCTTTAAAGAACTCAACATCGTGACCGTCTCAGAACGTTCTGGGGACGAAACTAGGCAACGTCCTTGACACCAGCGGGGACGTTCTGAGAACGTTTTGGGAACGTCAGATTTCCAAGTAAAATATGGTCCCCTAAACGTCCTGAGAACGTCCTGAATGTTCTGTGAAGGTCCTCCAAATAACGTCCCCCAACCCTTTAAAGAACTCAACATCGTGACTGTCTCAGAATGTTCTGGGGGCATAACTAGGCAACATCCTTGACACCAGTGGGGATGTTCTGAGGACGTTCTGGGAACGTAAAATTTGTAGCGGGGTTCCACATTGAGCATTACCTTTTATCTCCAACAAGGCTGATTCCATCACAATACGAGGTGTGTCATGCCCTTTCAGAGCTCTATAGTATCAAAGCTGAATCCATTAATACTGATATGAAATGAAGTGTTATCATTTAAGTTGAAGGTCTTCCCATTTGCGACTTGGATCACCTGATCCTTTTAAGCAGTGGTTAGTAAAAAAAAAAAAACCTTTGGAAGGTCAAACACTGTTATAACTGAAACATTTTTATACTGGTGGACATAGGCACTGATGTATCTGTCGGTGGGTGCCTGAAACCGAAAACTGCTCAAACACAGTATGTGACCGAAAAACAGAAGTTGCATACAAATTCTGAATGAATTATATATAGCCTAGAAAGCACGCAAAGAGCATTCCCTTTATAATCTCTAAAAAGCTGTCCCTCATCTTAGTTCATCGGGATCTCTTGAAGTTTTATTCTAATGAGAGGCTTGCTAAATTCAGCACTGGACAAAAACTTTTTTTTTTGATCGATGAGTGGATTCTAACTTAAAGGCCTCTCTCTCTCTCTTTCTCTTCTCTAGAAAGAAAGAAAGAAAGAAAATTTTAATTAATTTAAACTTTTTAAGAAGTTTACCCTTGGGCAAGATGATGGAATCTTCCAAAACTAGTTAGAACTAGGTATCATGTTACTAGAGTGACATTTAAAATTTATTACAAGGTCATTTTTGGTGGTGCTGAATAAAAGTCAGTTTCCTTAAGAGGTTATGTTGTAAGTATACTTGGTGAGCGTTCAAATATGAAAAAATGTATGTATTATATCACCCAGGCCGTTTTGGTATTGAATTTTTCCTGCTGATTTTTGTAGAACTGCGCTTTTTCCCCCCTCCAAAATGTTAAGATGGCCCTCATTGGTGTATTTTTAGCATGCAGAGAACTGTGATGGGAGTAATCTGCTTTTCCCTCTGTTTCAAGTATACTTCTACAAGCGTCCTCAAATGCTGGTTCTGTTTCAGACGGTAAAAAATTATGTTCTCTAGTCCAGACAAGGTAAGATCAATGCACAGGCTTACTGGGCAGCCAGCCAAAATACTGAGGGGGACCTGGAATTTCTGGGGGTCTGGGATTTCAGGGGGGCTTTTAAGCCAATCCTTAATACTGACTGAAAAGCAAAATAAGAATCATTGAAGTTCTTCATAGTTCTATAGTTCTATCATGTTCTATAAAGTTTCTTTGCTTGTTCAAGCCAGCACACTCTCATAAGAAAATATGCGAATAGTCACCAAATACAGTTAATACAGTCACTAAAATATCACACTGATTTATCCAAAATTAAAATATTCACTTCTGTCTTTATTTACTCAATCCTGTTATTCAAAACAAATGTGATTTTATTTTTTAGTTTTGCTGAAAGTCCAGACCACTGAAAGACACCCACACATAAACTCACAAACACATAAAAGAGATAAAGTAAATGCATAATTCTTATATGTGATTAATGTCACATTTTAATAAATGAAAGCCAAGTCCATATTATTATAAAAAATAAAATAAAATATATGAGCAATATCACTCTCATACTCGAGCGATACCGGCTCTATATCAGCATGGCTGTGATTAGGGCAGAGGCCGCAGGCCGAGTGCCGGAGGCAATCATAGCTGCTGATATAGAGCCGGTATCGCTCGAGTATGAGAGTGATATTGCGTTTATACAACAGTTCTACGGAACACGTGTGTAATTAAACAAGAAACAACGGAGTGCCTAATAAAACCCTCTTTTGTGCGGAACTACTTCCTTCCGCCATGGAATCAAAGCTCAAGTTGACAGTTAAACATACGTCACTTTTAGAATTCGTATCAAGGGCATGTGCTGCTTCAGTTAGGTTATTAGTGAGAAATAATGAAGTTATAAGAGAGAAACAATGCGGCAAGACGTGCATCCAAATGAGAGAGAGATAGACCGTGAAGCTAGACGTTTCTTCTTATATTAACTAACGTACTCTACGATTAGCTCAATGAATAATTAAAAAAAAAACATTATAACAAACCCGGCTAGAACAAGCGGAGTGATACAAAATTGTGAAAGGGCATTCCTATAGTGATACCAGTAAAATATATCACGGTTGTCAACCAATCAGATTTGAGAACCAGAACGAATGTTGTATAAAATATAATATAAATCTTGTGCCATATTTCTACCAAGCAAAGCCGACATGAGACCAAAATCAAGAGGAGAGTGGTAATGTCATAGTAAAGGAATGTCAAAGGTGACCTTACCAGCATTGCTCCAATAAAGCATTTTGTTTATTAGTAGCAGGCAGAAAACCGTAAGGATTATGGATTTTTCTTGTGTTCAAGCAATTAAAAATGAAGCCCACCCAGCCAGTTATGGATCAATGTGTGCCATGATGTTTCTCCTCCTCCTTTTTATTTCCATCCTCCCTCTTACACCCTCAGTGGCATTTGGGAGGTAATCAGACTGGTAGACTCTCACACGCTGTGCATGCCAACAAGGAGCTATCACACTCCTACTTCATTTCCTCTCTCTCTCTTTCTCCTTTGCTCATTTTTTCTTCTCAGCTCTCATCTTAATGATGGTATGTAATGGGGTTGTCCACGTCTCTAGTCTTCACATCAAAACCTGACATCCTTCATAACAACTCCTACTTAAAAAAATAAAAGAAAATAAAAGAAAATCTGTAAATACACATGAAAACAAAAAAGACACAAGATTTGGTAAATGTGGTGGTTTGTATATACTATGTCAAATTTGAAAATTAATATCACCAGGCTAACAAATTAGCATTGGCTGAGTGAGAGTGAGCGGACATGTATTTATGAGGCCATTTGAGAGGCAAAGCATTGGTAATGCTAATTACCCAGGCAAAATGGCACAGAGCAGGTTTGAAAATGCATGCATGCACTCGCTTAGCATGCCGTTGTCAAATAAATACTTCATGTTCTACGTCTGGTATTAAAGAGCATTTTTGGGTCATGTCCTTCAGTCGCCGCTAGTTATGTGTGACAACTGGGTGTATGATGAGGTCAATCAGAATGATTTGTGGATCCATGGAGACAGTGAACATGGCAGCGCCCATCACTCTTCACTTTCTGATGGATGCCAAAGCACCTTTCTGACGCGCAAAGATCACACATATCCATGTGTCAGGTCTGTCGTGTCAAAGTTCACATCAGACAGCATGGCTTTAAGTCACAGTGCACTTCAATGAAGACAGATCTTGAGCTGTGATAAGTGAGAAAGAGACAGACATAAGAAGAGGGAGAGAGCAAGAGAGAGGCAGAAATGAAGTATTTGGACACAGTGGGCGTGACGGGTGAAATAAGGTGTCACACTGTGTTCTGTGCCGAGCCTCAGCAGTGTATTTGGAGGCCACAGAACTGACGACTGCACCTGCCGGGAGGCCCGACATCATATTGCCCTGGAACTAACTCCCAGAGGTGCTGACAAAGCGCTCAGCTCACATAGTCCTTCCCCTGTACTACTTTAATCGGCTCTGACATCAGCACAGCAACATTTTGTAATGGTCACTCCATTTGAAATCTTTTTTTCATTTTTTGGAGGCAGAATTACAAGTAGTAATATTTTTCTGTTTATAAATGTATTCATCATTGACATTGATGAAACTGATGAACATCTTAATGTTGTTATTGCTAACTACAATTATTAATTAATTGAAAAAGCTAAAATAAAATATAAATATTAGATTAAAAACATGCTTAAATGTAAAATGAAAATGAGAAATGTTGCTTTGGCAGCTAACTGAAATAAAATAGTTTAAATTGAAATAATTAAATCACTCAAAATAAAACTTAAATAGAAATAGGTAGCAATATTAAAAAGCTAATAAATATGACAAAAGCACATAACATAATTGCTAAAATTTTAACTAAAAATAAATTTGAAAATATAAAGAGAAAACAATACTATAATAGCATAAAAATTATACTGTTACGATCATCTGCTGGAGGGCCCTTGATGGTCACCAGAGGGCACTCCACCCCAGACTGTTGTCATAGGCCTTGTCCCAAATCGCACCCTAAACCCTCGCAATCTTCCTATGAGTCCACACTTTCGTGACATAATGCCACTTTGACTGTCGGGTAGAAGTCTGCTGTGGAGCTTGCCCCAAGTGCGGGCTCGGCAGAAATGCACATAGAGGGTGCATAGTGGCCACAAAGGGGGCACTCGCGAACACCCTTCTGAAAACTAAAATGATGAATGGGACACCCTACGGTCTCGTGGACTTAATGGACACGCGCACGCGGTGGCCATTGTAAGTCCGTAAGACAGCAAGTGCACATGAAGTGTTCCATTTGGGACAAGGCCGTACTCTCATACACTACATTCCTCATAATCCCTTGCCTGGACTCTTCACTTATTGCATTCACCTGTATCTCATCACCTCATCAATCTCACAGTATAAGAATGGCACACACACATTCACATTGCTGGTGTTCAAATGTTTTCTTAGTTTCTGTGTATTCCTTGTTTTCCGAGTTCATTGATGTATTGCTTTGTCTTCGTGTTTTGACCCTGGGCTATTATCTTGTTTTTTTATTGTTTGCTGCTTGCCCTGACCTTAGACTGTTATCTGGATTACTCTTTTGCCTTGCCTTGGATATCGTTGTTTGCCTGTTTTTGACCACGACTGTCTGACTACACTTTGATTAAAGCCTGCATTTGGATCCCCAACTCTGTTGTCATGCCCTCTTTGTTACAGAAATACCAGCCACACCCGGATCCAGCAGCTTTTTTGAATACTTCCAGGCCACCTCCGTCAAAGTGAGGGGCCTATTGAAGATAATGTGTCAGACTTTATTGAATTGGCTCACTTAACCCCATTTGATGAGGTATGTTTAATGATATTTTTTCACGGTGGGCTATCCGAACCACTCAGCTCATATATGCCATTGTGGCATCCGGACTGGTCATTATTGGATTAAATCAATCTAGCACTTCAATTGAGCAGCTCTGCATTCACTCTGGGTATTGTGGAGGAGGAACAAGGCACCGTTCCAGATTCTGGTTATAAAATTGCTGACAGCACAAAGACTTTTTACAAAATGGCTACCACTCCAGAGACTTGTCCCATCATGGCCACCATTTCAGAGTCTCGTCACGTCACAACTGTCATCTCAGAGTCAAGTCAAGTCACAGCTGAACTTCTTGAGTCTCGTCACGTCACAGCTGATTGTCCAGAGTCTCGTCACGTCACAGCTGATCATCCAGAGTCTCATCATGTCACAGCTGATCGTCCAGAGTCTCGTCACGTCACAAATGATCGTCCAGAGTCTCGTCACGTCATGTCACAGCTGATCGTCCAGAGTCTCGTCAAGTCACAGCTGATCGTCCAGAGTCTTGTCACGTCACAGCTGATCTTCCAGAGTCTCGTGACGTCACAGCTGATCTTCCAGAGCCTCGTCACGTCACAGTTGATCGTCCAGAGCCTCGTTACATCTCAGCTGATCTTCCAGAACCTCGTCACGTCTCGGCTGATCTTCCAGAGCCTCGTCAAGTCACAGCTGATCGTCCAGAGTCTCGTCATGTCTCAACTGATCTTCCAGAGCCTGCTCACGTCAAGACTGCTAAGCCAGAGCCTGTTCACGTCAGGGCTGCCACGCCAGAGCCTCCGGCCTTTAGGGATGTCAGGCCACAGTCTTCAGCCATCACGGATGCCACTCCAGTCTTCCAGAACATCGTGAATGTTGCATTTGAAGACACAAAGTCAGTTCCAAGGCGTTCAAGGCTGGCATCCAGCATGCAGGACCCTTAGTTCATGTCGGTGCGAGTTGCTGGCATTGCAAGGGTCTCTATGCTCACGAGCTATGCAGACTCTATGCTCACATGCTACGTAGACTCTATGCTCACGAGCTCTAGTGACACAGTTACAACACTCTCAACCCTGCCGGCCACTACTCACCCCAGTTCCTGTCTTGGAAATAGACGATGTAGTCTCTGTCCTTCCAGTTATGGCCACGGCCATTCTCTGTGATTGGGCTGCACACACCACCAAAGTTTCCCCAGAGGTGGCAGCATTTGCTGTAGAACCTCCCGAGGTGGTGGCACCCACTCTACTCCCCGAACCTGATGCCAAGTCTAGCCCAGAGAAGGCATCTGTTTCCGAGTCTAGTCCAGAGACGGCTTCTGTTCCCGAGTTTAGCCCAGAGAGGGCTTATGTTCCCGAGTCAAGCTCAGTGTTCACTTTATCTCCTGCCCTTAGTCTAGTGAAGCCTTCAGCTCCTGAGCACAGTATAAAAATGACTTTAGTCCCTGAGTCTGCCCCAGAGTTCACTCCAGTACTTGGATCTGTTCCAGTCTGCTCCTGTTGCCCCCGAGGTGGCAACTTCTGTTGCAGAACCTCCTCTGACAACAGAAGCACTCTTTCCCAAACTCACGGTGTTCCCTGTCACCTTTGTTTCTACCACGGACAAAACTATCAAACTCTTCCTGTTACCTGATGCCTCTGTTACAGCTGTGAGTGCCATCTTCAAACTATCTGTGTCTGTTGAAACTCCTGTTGCTACTGCTGCAGAACATCCAGAGGTGGCGGCATCCGCTGCAGAACCTCCAGAGGTGGTGTTGTTCACTTCAGCTCTTCTCAAAACAGGGTTGTCCACTTATTAACTTTTTGTCTGTCCTGACGAGGTAATGGAGATCGTCAGTGAATCCCCTGTCCTACCTGTCTCGACTCTAGAAGCTATAGCAAATTAGCTCAAAAGGGAAAAATGTATAATTAATTTTAACTGGTTATAATTAATAAAACATATTTAGATTAGATCATAGAATTAACTGTAGCAGAATCAATATTACAATTATTTGATCTGTCCGTCCACCGAGCAGACAATATAATCATTTATCAATTCAAGGAAAAATTATTTTCCTGGCCAAGGAACAATAGCTTTCCTACTTTATGCAGTACTAGCAGTAGTTTAGCATGTAGCAAGAATCAACATTCAGTGACACCGAATTGTGATCAGCACACAGAGACAATCAGCTGTGAATATAAGTGATTTAATAAATGAAACTATAGCTAACATACAACTAAATCAAGCAAAAAACATATATACAGAATTAAGAAAATTAAGGAAGAGAGAGAGAAAAGCAAAAGAATGGCAGTATTTCACATCAATTAACCACAACCTAATGAGAATCATCAAAGAATCAAAATCACCTTAAAAGGGGGCTCAAACTTAAACACGCACCTAAATAGTTGTAAATGATTACTTGCATTGGCATTGTTGCTGAACAAGAGTCCTGATGCAGTAGACACTGAGGTTCTTGATGAGTTATTTAGGAGTGAGCTGGAGGTTTTCCTCTGGTTCTTCTGAAGATAGGAAAGTCCAGAGCGAATCGACAAAGTTACTTGAAAAAAATGAACTGCCGGAAAATCAAATGCAAGAGGAGAGTTTTGAGGAGTCTTGGAGAGTGTCCGTCTCAAGAAGAAGGGATTCTGAGTGAAGATTAGTCTGAGTTAATGACTTTTGAAAGTTCCTATCCACACCCACCTTTTGGGTGGAATAGCCAATACTAGGCGTGAATTTTTGAGCGGGTGAAGTTTTCTTTCTCTCCCTTTATGGCACATTTGCATGTTTATGGCCGGTCTGGAAGATTGGTGCAGTTTTACCCAAAACATAGTACAAATAGTATGATGCATTTCACGATCACATAGTGTACATCATTGTTTGAGGAATAAAGAGCAGATCATTTTGATACCAAGAAAGAAACATCTAGAAGATATTAAACCAGAGATACATTCATACACCTGAATATGAGCGTTTAGAGCTTAACTAATACAAATAATGAGTGGTAACTAGGCTAATATAATAGGGAAACATACAAACAACACATGCATATACCAGATACATTTGTAACTGATTAATTATAGTCTAAATAAAGAAAAAGTCTTTATGTGTGTGTATTATGTGTATGGTGTAAGGGAAACAGTGATAATTTAGCTCAAAGGGAATCATTTAAGATTTTAAAGGGAACTCCACCAATAATATGTAAGGGAATTTGGACAGAATCACTGTTTTACGGCTGATCACTGAGACGGCCAGCGATTCAGTGAATGAGCCGTATGAAGTTTTAGACGGCACTCTTTCGGAGCTACGGCGTTAGGCAAACTTAACTCGACACACGAAACTCTCAACGGAAAATAAAATAAACTAAAGAAATAGAAATAGATTGTAAAGTTTGACGAGACCAGGTGGCGTTTCTCCTCATGGTTTTTTGAGGAGATGGCGTGTAAGCCAGAGCACGCTCAAAAAACTAAAGAGGCATGATAAAAAAAAAACATAGCTCACAGCCATGACTAAAACAACAAGGCTCGAAAAGGCAAGAAGGAAGAGAGAGAGAAGAAGGTGATGTCCTGAGTATTTAAACCGGGCTGTTTAACACACCCCAAATGGTGTTTTGACCAATTAGATGTCGTGTTTGCTCGGGGGTGTTGTATATTTCTCCTCCCCTTTCAATAAATCAAATGTTCTCTTATCAGTCACATGGTCCGCGTTTTCCAGCTCTGGCAGAGTATACATTTGGACATGATTTCTATAACAAGAATATGATACATTTGACAACGAAGTGATTGGAATAAACGTTTCAAGCATGAATTCTCAAACTCACACATACCAAACCTGAATACGAACCATTAAGCGATTCAATAGTTATTAAAAATACATACACAATAAATGATTAAGACCTGATAAGTCACATGTAGGTTACATACATGATATGGAGTTATGCATAGAAATGATTAGTTGCTCAGGTCCTTTTAGTGTCCTTTAGATGCATATTTACATGGAAATGCAGTTTCTGTGCCATTCTCTGAACATAAGGACATGTTCTGTGAACGTATGAAGACCAGAGGTTAAGAGGTCTCTCATAAGGAATTTGTCTGTTCTGTGTCTCCTAAGTGGTGGGAAAAGTCAATTCGAAGAGCTTGTGATCACTATCACATGTTTCCATGTGATGGTCCATCTCTTCATCTCTTTTGACCATTATTCTTGATAACTTGCCCCCAAAATTGACAATCTCCTTGGAATTGTCAATAAGTGTTTTTTTGTTTTAATGTTGAAAGCCGTTCTGTGAAAGAGTTGGTTAGGCTTGCTTCAGACTGGCTAGGGTCTGATTTATGACATCCTGTTGTCTTGGGCCTCTTTTGGAATTTTGGGCTCCTCATGTTTCAACCATGTTTTGACCAAATCATAGATTGTCTGATTCTGTCTGATATCCTACAATGGTGAGCATGGGGGTCGTTTGCTGGTCAGCCAGGCTGTTGGTGCCTGGCACGGGGGGGCATTTACGTCTCTTTGGAATGTGTTTGAAGTTTGATGGGGAGACCAGAGTGGTGAAACTGTTTAGCATCTCCTTGATAGTGGGGGGAACCATTGGCAATTTACCACCCATAAGTAGAATGTGGGGTCATGTCTGTAATTTATATGCAAATGTCAAAAGTCTAAAAGGGGTCTCAAAGACATAAAACCCCAATGATCATCCATGATTTTCAGCAGATGCTACAAAGCCAATCATGAACTCTCAGTCTGTCCTGTTCTGACTAAGGAGGTTGATTCTGAACTCTGTGACTGTCCTGTCCTGGCCAAGGAGGCCTTTCCTCTACTCTCTGTTTGCCCTGTCATGAACAAGAAGGTTCGTTTTGAACTCTCAATTTGTTCTGCTACGGCTAAGGAGACCATTCTGAGCCTTCAGTCTGTCCTGTTCCGACCAAGGAGGTCAATCCTGAACTCTGTGACTGTACTGTCCTGGCCGAAGAGGCCTTCCTGAACTCTCTGTTTGCTCTGCTATGGCCAATAGGTCCGATCCCGAGCTCTTTGATTAACCTGTCAAGTCCAAGAAGGCCTTTTCAGAGCTCTTTCCCTGTCCCATTACGGCTAGGAAGGCCATTTCTGAACCCTTAGTTTGTCCTGTCACAGTCAAGGAGACTGTCTGTAAATTTCCAGCCTGTCCTGCCACAGCCAAAAGGGCTGCCCCTGAACTCTCGTCCGGTCCTGAACCGGCCACGGAGGTCGTCCATGAACTTGTGTCCTGTCTCGACCCGGCCACAGAAGCCATCTGTGAACTCTAAATCTAATCCGCCTTGGTGGTCATCTGTTCCACTGTGGTGTTCTCTGGTCCCGTCTGCTCCGCCTTGGTGGCCATCTGCTTCACCGTGGGTATCTCCAGTCCAGCCTGCTCTGCTGGTCATCTGCTCCGCCCTGGTGGTCTTCTGCTCTGCCTGCTCCGGTCTGGTGGTCTTCTGTTCTGCCGTGCTGGCCTTCTGCTCTGCTCTGGTGGTCGCAGATTTACTTACCCTCATGTCGTTCCAAACCTGCACGACCACATTTCTTCTGCTGAACACAAAATAATGTATTTTTTTCCCTTTCCCATACAATGAAAGTCAGTGGGGTCTAATGTTTGAATGTTCTTCAAAATATCTTCTTTTGTGGTAGTACAGGAATAGTGTGGGTTTTCAGAGCGCATCATGATTCTCCAGGGAGAGTGAAACCTGCACGTGTGTCCAATATAACCAGCTTAGAGCCCCTCCAGCAACACCTCTCTCAAGTACAGCACGACACCGCTGCTCTCGTTCAGGTCTCCAGAGATGCCTCCTTTCATGAAGGAGGATTAAGACTTCCCTTTCACTCTCTCTTTTGACACACACATACACACACTATTTTTTATCATTTTTGTGCCCCACAAAGGCACTCTCTCTTTGTGTTTCAAATATCCACTGCTCTGTCATTTTTCTTCCCCTTTGACAAAAGAAGAAGGAGGATGTCCACTGACAATAATTAAACCTGACTTCCTTCGTTTTTGTCCATCATTTGGCTCTAAGCCATGATGGTCAGATATGATATATTGTTCTCACAAATTTGTATTTAATAAAGAGATGAAGAGGCTGAAGTAGATATATCTCATGACATGATGGGGTCCAACGATCAACTGGCAATAGGATCACACCAGAGGCCTGTCATTTATGCAGTAATTTTGCCACTTTTTAGCAAAATAACCTAAATCAGTCATGGCCACAAAATCTTCATACCAGACCACGGTGCACAGTAAGTGTGTTTACATGCACTTTCAAATTTTTTCAGTCAGATTATAACAGTAACTAGTAATGTCATGTAAATGCTTTAGTCCAACTGATATTTTTTAAATTACCGTAAAAACAGTAACATTGTGAAATATTAGTGCAATTTAAAAACAACTTTACAATGCAAAGCTGAATTGTCTGCAGCAATTATTTCAGTCTTTAGTCTCACACTTCAGAAAAAATTTAAATATGCTGATTTAATGCTCAAGAAACATTTGTTATCATCAGTGCTAAAGAGGTCATGAACTACCTTTGTTTGTTTTTTTTGTACTGTTCTCTGAGGTCCACTTATAATGTTATCAAGATTTTACATCAAAACCAGCATCATTTAGAAGTAATAGGCTATTTTCTGTCCTGTGTTGACCTCCCTCATCAGAACGCTCTGTTTGAACAGGCATGGCGGATTGTAGAGGGTTGTAAACACCTACTGCTATAATTGGCTAACAGTTCCTATATTTGAAAGCCTACATCCTTCACAGATGGACGCTGCTGTGATTTAGGTTAAAAGTGCATACATACTCAGTACACATCAAAGGATCTGTTCAACAGACAAAGCAATAGTGACCACATAATAAAAACAGTTACTCACACTTACTGTCAGATCCAATATAATCGGCACAACATCGTCTTTAGTTTCAATCTTTCTGAAAATCTGTGTCGAATTGTGCCTTGTTTGTAAATGAATCTGAGGTAAAATTAAGTGAAAAAAAGACTAAGTTCTTACTGATGCGGTCTGGAACTTCATTAAAAATGCAGTTCATCCATTCTTTCCTAATGCTGGAATCAGAAGGATGGCAATGCAAAGACTATTTTTATCCACAACTTGGCACCGTGCATCATCTTCAGAGTCATCTTTATCGTTTGGCTTATCGTTTGGTTATGCGTAGACCTGCGTATTCGCCTCTCTCGTAAACACTACATGCACAAATCAGTGGGTAGGGCTAAACAGACAGTGATGTAGAAGCAGGCAATGATCTTCCTGTGTAGAGGCAGAGTTCAGCCACACTATTACATCATAGAGTGGCACATTCCACAAGCTGTCTTCAAACTGACTTCAATATAAGCTGTTTTTACACTAACAAGTCAAGTCACCTTTATTTATATAGCGCTTTTAACAATACAGATTGTGTCAAAGCAACTGAACAGCATTAATTAGGAAATAGTGTGTCAATAATGCAAAATGACAATAGTAAGCACTCATTTTTCCGTTAAAGGCAGTTCATCATTGAATTCAGTGATGTCATCATCCAGCTCAGTTCAGTTTAAATAGTATCATTGCAATCATTTGCAATCAAGTCAACGATATCGCTGGAAATTAAGTGTCCCCAACTAAGCAAGCCAGAGGCGACAGCGGCAAGGAACCAAAACTCCATTGGTGACAGAATGGAGAAAAAACCTTGGGAGAAACCAGGCTCGGTTGGAGGGCCAGTTCTCCTCTGGCCACACAAAACCAGCAATTAAATGTCAGGCTGCAGCAAAGTCACATTGTGCAGAGGACTCATCTGGTTCCTGTGGTCTGGTCCCGGTGGTCGTCTGAGACAAGGTCTTCACAGGGGATCTGTATCTGGGGCTCATCTAGTTGTCCTGGTCTCCGCTGTCTTTCAGGGCTGTAGAGGTCCATTCTAGGTGCTGATCCACCATCTGGTTTGAATACGTACTGTCTACACTTTCACCAGGTTAAAGAGATGGGTCTTTAATCTAGATTTAAACTGACAGAGTGTGTCTGCCTCCTGAACAATGTTAGGTAGGTTATTCCAGAGTTTGCGTGCTAAATAGGAAAATGATCTGCTGCCCGCAGTTGATTTTGATATTCTAGGTATCATCAAATGGCCAGAGTTTTGAGAACGCAGAGGACGTGGGGGACTATAATGTAACAAGACTTTGTTCAAATACTGAGGTGCTAAACCATTGAGGGCTTATTAGTAATAAGCAAGATTTTAAAATCTAAACGATGTTGAATAGGTAGCCAGTGCAGTGTTGACAGAACCGGGCTAATATGGTCATACTTCCTGGTTCTAGTAAGAACTCTAGCTGCTGCATTTTGGACCAGCTGGAGTTTGTTTATTAAGCGTGCAGAACAACCACCCAATAAAGCATTACAATAATCTAACCTTGAGGTCATAAACGCATGGATTAACATTTCTGCATTTGACATTGAGAGAATAGGTCGTAATTTAGATATGTTTTTGAGATGGAAAAATGCAGTTTTACAAATGCTAGAAATGTGGCTTTCTAAGGAAATATTGCTATCAAATAGCACACCTAGGTTCCTGATGACGAAGAATTGACAGAGCAGCCATCAAGTCTTAGAGAGTGTTAGGGTAACATGTAAAGCGTGAAGCGTAACGGTCCTAGTACTGAGCCTTGAGGTACTCCATACTGCACTTGTGATCGATATGATACCTCTTCATTCACTGCTACGAATTGATGGCGGTCATATCAGTACGATTTGAACCATGCTAATGCACTTCCATTAATGCCAACAAAGTTTTCTAGTCTATGCAAGAGAATGTTGTAGTGTCGAACGCAGCGCTAAGATCCAATAGCACTAATAGAGAGATACAACCACAATCAGTCAATCGTCATTTGTAACTCTAATGAGAGCAGTCTCAGTACTATGATACGGTCTAAATCCTGACTGGAAATCCTCACAGATACCATTTTTCTCTAAGAAGGAATATAATTGCGAGGATACTACCTTTTCTAGTATCTTGGACAGAAAAGGGAGATTCGAGATCGGTCTGTAATTAAATAGTTCTAAACTATTAACCTCTAAATTATGCACCATTTATCTTCTGCAATATAGTTCATAAAGTCATTACTGCTGTGCTGTTGGGAAATGTCATCACTGTATTGAATAAATACCTGGGGTTATGTTTGTTTTCTTCTAAAAGAGAAGAAAAGTAATCAGATCTAGCAGATTTTAATGCATTTCTGTAGGACAGGTTACTTTCCCGCTAGTTTTGTTTTCCTCCAGCTGCACTCCATTTTCCGGGCTGCTCTCTTTAGATTGTGTCAGACTGTTTTCCTTAATCTTCCTTAAGCGTAAAGGAACAACTGTATTTAAAATGCTAGAAAAGAGAGAGTCCATAGTTTCTGTTACATAATCAAGTTGTTCTGAGGTTTTGGATCTGCTAAGGAATTGGGATAAATCGGGAAGATTGCTTACAAAGCAGTTTTTTGTGGTAGAAGTGATGGTTCTACCATACTTGTAACAAGGAGTAGGATTTACAGTTTTAGTTATATGAAGTTTGCACAAGACTAAATAATGATCTGAGATATCATCGCTTGGCTGCATAATTTCAACACCACCAATATCAATTCCATGTGACAGTATTAAATCTAGAGTATAATTTCGACAATGAGTAGGTCCTGAGACGTGTTGTCTAACCCCAATAGAGTTCAGAATGTCTATGAATGCTGATCCCAATGCATCTTTTTCATTATCAACATGGATATTAAAATCACCAACAATTAAAACTTTATCTGCAGCCAGCTCTAATTCGGATATAAAATCAGCCCATTCTTTAATAAAGTCTGTATGGTGCCCTGGTGGCCTGTATACAGTAGCCAGTACAAACAACACAGGGGATTTATCATTAACACTTGTTTCTCTGGACAGTGTTATATGAAGCACCATTACTTCAAACGAGTTATACTTGAAGCCCGGCCTCTGAGAAATACTGAAAATATTGTTATAAAATGAAGCAACACCTCCCCCTTTACCTTTTGGACGTGGCTAATGTTTATAACAGTAATTGTGGGGGGGGTAGACTCATTTAAAATAATGTAATCATCAGGTTTTAGCAAGGTTTCTGTCAAACAGAGCACATCTAGTTTATGATCAGTGATCATATCATTTACAAAAAGTGCTTTCGTAGAAAGGGACCTGATATTCAATAAGCCAAGCTTTATCATTTGTTTATCCGTATTGCATCGGTTTTCTATTTGTTGAACATCAATTAAATTGTTATTCTTAAATTGGTTTAGACATTTTTTGTATTTTCTAGTTCGGGGAAAAGACACAATCTCTATAATGTGATATCTAGGTGATAGAGTTTCTATGTGCTGTGAATTAACTGATTTCTGTGACATGAGGCGGCTAGCAGACGGTCGGTTTGGCCAGTCTGTCTGCTTCCTGACCTGGGCCCCAGTTAGTCAAGTACAAACTCTAAGACTATGTGCCATATTTCTAGAGAGAAGAGTGGCACCACCCCAGGAGGGATGAAGACCATCTCTTTTCAACAGGTCAGGTCTGCCCCAAAAACTCATCCAATTATCTATGAAACCTATGTTATTCTGCGGGCACCACTTAGACATCCAGCCATTGAGTGACGAGAGTCTGCTATGTATCTCATCGCCATGGTAAGCAGGGAGGGGACCAGAGCAAATTACAGTGTCTGACATCATATAGTGTCTGGTGTCTCTATTTTCACGTTCCGTAAAACAGAATCGCCAATAATTAGAGCACTTTGATCATGTTTCTCAGTGGGTGCGTCACTGAGTGGGGAGAACCTGTTTAATGTTTTGATCGGAACGGTAGTGTGGTGTTTTGACCCGCGATTATGCCGCCTCACAGTCACCCAGTTGCCCTGCTGCGGAGGCTCTGTCACCGGAACCGAGCAATGTACAGGACTCCCTGAGCTAGTTGCATCCAAAGCCGTATCTAGAGCCCTCACATTCTTACTGTCCTCAATTAATGTTTGGATGTGTGTCTCTAGTTCTGAAATCTTCTCTGTCAGCCTAACTATTTCCCTGCATGTATCACATGTGAATCCCTCGTCACCGACAGAGAGAGATAAACTATACATGAGGCAAGCGGTGCAAACAACAATAGCAGGAGAAGAAGCCATTACTCACCGTGATTGATGAATGATTCTTACTTACCACAGTTGTTTGATGAACTTGTGAGAAAAAAAAACGGAGCAAGAGAGAGAAAAAAACTAAGAAAGAAAACAGTAATAGGCACGAATTGAATGTCAAGCTAACGAATGCTAACGCGCTGCAGGTGCGCTGCACTCGCGATTTTAGAATAAAAGTGAACGATCAAATTAATCAGATGAGGTTGATAGATAATATCAGAAATATGGTGGGAATTAAGTTATATTTTATCACTTTAAACAACAGAGAGTGATAGAGATTTTACAGAAAAACAGAGCTACACAGAGCTACAATCACAAACCAGCACTGCAAACAGGAAGCAGGAATAACACTGTCCAACAACTCTGAAATTTATCTGAAATCTGAAATTTACAGGATAATACAATGAGCTCTTATATGTGAAAAGATAAAGGGAATTTTGGTTTCTCAGTTGATGACCCCTTTAAAAAAAGATGTACTGCTTAATATGTTTGTGGAAATAGTGATAAGTTTTTCAGGAATTTCATGAATCTTTGATTTATTTATTCATTTGATGGAAATACATATGACATATAAAAATTAAATTTTTACAAGCATTTACTGGTATTTTTTGACAGACAGTTGATGAATGTAGCTTGCTTGCATAAAATCTGCTGTAGCTCGATTATAACTGTGCATGTAAACATACTGAGTGACACCATATTTGTTATATTTTCAGACACGCATCATATTGTATAATAGTACTACACATTTGCTTATGGGCATTACAACTTTTTCTATCAAAAAGATCTATTGAGTGTCAGTTTTTATAGTGTTCCTGGAGAGAGAGAGAGAGAGAGATTCAATTATGTTGAGAAAGTTTTGTTGGATAGTTTGGTTTTGAGGTCTGTGAGTAAAGTCATTTTATTAAAGTGTTTTTATTCTCTCAAGTAGTGTGTAATGTGCTTTTGTGTGCAATATTTGTGAGGATTGGAGATAAACACTTGTGATAATTAGATTTATGTTTATACGTTGTAGAAACTTGATCTTCCTCTAATGTACAGTAAATTATTTTTTCTAAATACACCAAAACACACAACATAGCAAGATGAGCACACGCATGCAGAAACCATTGCCTGTGTTTGCACTCTAATTCACTGTACTCTCTTCAGTCCTGCAAAATTCTCAACCCAATAATGGGCTCTGTGCAGTGACAATAGAACTCATTACTTTGGTCAAATGACTTTATATACAACCTAATACATGGCACAGGCAGACTCCACAGGGTGAGCTAGGGCAGGCTTCATATTGACCATGAAATATTTAATGCGGGGGATGACAATTCAATGCTGCAGCCCCAGCAGTTAAAGCCACTGCAGTAATCCCCAGCCTCACTGCAGTTCAGACAGGAAATAGAAGCACTTACTGTTGAGATGTTTCATAGCCCACAGTATATCATGGGTTTATTAATTATCTGCTGTGAATTAAAGGGACTACGGCCACACATAGCATAAATTAAAGAGGACATTGAAGAATCCGTTGCCAAAAAAAGACAGGACTTGTATATTCAAATATTGTGCTATTGTTTATGTATGTTCTGTCCTACTGTAATATTTATGTTGTTTAGTGATTACTGAACAGACAAAGGATCTAGCTAGTGGAAGCTGAGTTTCTCTCTCTCTCTCTCTCTCTCT
>NW_015506205.1:58999-59485 GCF_001515645.1 Sinocyclocheilus grahami | reverse complement strand
TTTTTTTTTTTGAGTTCATTTTATTTTATTTCAGTTTCGTCATAGTGACCAAACCCGTGAACCATCAGTAGTATAGCCCGGTCATCAGCTGACCCCTGCTTACGGCCCCTCAACAAAGTTACTCAAACTCTTCCTTTGTGTTCACGAACACAAAATCATAGCACCCTACCTCACTAGCTGCCTCCCACCAGCTAGTCATACCTTACACGGCCTACACAGCCGTTCCCCTTAGAGATAGTTTAACACCTCTGTACGTACCTGCATTTGCCTTGTGCCTCTCTCTCTCTGGTGTTCCCACAAGTGTGCCAGTATGTCGCAGACATTCCACAGACATCCAGCCCTGGCAGCTCACCAGGACCACCTGGACACTCAGCAGAGCACTGTAATGGACATCCTTCAGCTCCAAGCAGCTAACTACCTGCCATGGCAAAGAAAGGAACGGCAAGACTGCGACATAAGCGAACACTTGACCAGCATCATCCTCTC
>NW_015506205.1:1457-57501 GCF_001515645.1 Sinocyclocheilus grahami | reverse complement strand
AAACTCTCTGCACGCTACAAAATCTCCATAACAATTACCTGCAATTACCTGCAATCCACCTGCACTCTCACCAGTGAGAGTCTAACCCGGCTGTTCCACATCGTGGGTACCACAGATAGCCTACTGGCTAACAGCATCAACAAAAACATCCTACCCGGACTAACTCACTTCAGGATGACAGGTGACACAGCCTCGACACCTGCTGCATAAGCTCGAGGACCCACACCTTGCTACAGCCTACATCACCACAGCACACCACCAGACAGCATCCAACACGGCACCAACAGCCAAAAACCACCACTGGCTCCCAGCCGTGAGTGCCAGGTGTGTGTTCGATTGTTCTGCACCTTGACATCGCTCGTTGTTGTCTATTCTACGGACAACAATGCTCGAAAGGGGGGAAATATGTAGCGTCTCGACCAATCTGACACACTAATTTTTATTTGATTTAACAAATCAATTATTCATTAGATTAACAAATCGTCACAGTCCCCTCACTCAATATACTGGATGCCAGGATTTCGGCTGAACACCATCCCCCACCTTGGTCACTATGACAACTAATCATGATATCACTGGTTTTATGGCCTAAAAGGAATGCAGGGGAGAAACTCCCTCATTTTACTCAACACACAATGCATGGACTGTTCTCTAATTAATTCATAGGAAAACCTTTCTTTGATTGAATACCCATATCCTTTGGTCATTGGGTCATTGTTTACTGTCTTGTATATTGTCTGTTGTAGTGTATGCTGTTTTATTCATGTTATCATAGACCACTAGTTAATATAACCTCACCTATTTCATGTCTAGTATCTATGAATTCGCCTTCTTATGATCGAAACAAGCGTGTATATCATATGTTGGTACATACGCAATATATTAGTGTCCTGAGAATCTTTAGTATTGTCGATTCAAGTTCCAGATACTAAGTTCCATGTTTCCACACAAAGAGTCATAAACTCCTCAAACTGGTTCTTTTCATCGACCCGAATTCAGCAAAGGTCTACGGGAAGCTTTAAGATTTGCATCAGGAATCTCTTTCAGACCGCCGAGACTCGCTAAGTATCAAACTTAGTCTTATTAATTGATACATTAAGTATCAGTTACACCTTTTTACAAAGGTGTGTTTGAACTCAGAATCTGACGTATCCCTGAAGGCTTTGATCTGTTGAATATACATGCAAAGTGTTCCATAAAATCCATTCTTTATGCCTCTTTCTATGCTGAGTTAGACTTTAACCCTTTCCCCCTTTCCTATACCAACTGTATGTGTGTGTGTGTATGTGTATGTTAGACCGGCTTAATGTGTTTATGTAGTATGTTCGACTAGTTTAAGTGTTTATGTAGTTAATAAAACCTTACTTGTATCACACTTGACGTGTTCATTGTTTACTCATAACCGGAGTCAATAATCATGCAGATTTACGTTACAAGCTTATAGAATTGTACAGTAAGAAAGTTATTTCCCTTAACCAGGAAATTAACGTTCTTAGAATTGACAAGACAGTTGACCCTGAGTGGTCAGCTAAATATCTACAGCGGATCTAAAATATTAATAATTAATCATAACTAGTTATGGTTAATTATTCATATTTCCTGTTGTGAGCTAAATTCGCTACAATGTTATGAATAATTCACAGCTGTATATGTGGGCTAAGAAGAAAATCTGGAAAAGTAAATCTGCAGGGAGAGTTGCTATTGTTTTTTCAGTTGCAATACTTTATCATTGCACTGCTGACTGAGCAGTATGCTGCATATATTTGTATTATGCACATGTAAACAAATGAGGTGGCAAAAATTAAATGATCACAATAAAATATCTTTTTATCATGATCAAAATTACTACTTAAAGAATAATTAGTTTATTTTTGGACACTTCTTAAACAACTGAGAGATACAACTTCTTGGAGAGCACTTTTTCTGATTTTCCTGATAACATACTTTAGCAGGCTAACAGTCAGCACGTTAAAACTGTCCAAGATGTTTAATTTCTTGTAACGTCCCATCTCTACAGCCAGCAAAGCAGCACTGACAAATTCACCGTCTTCAGCAATAGATTTCAAGATAGTCAGACTTCGGACCTGCTGTGAGCTATTTTCCGGGCATTATGCAGAATCCATAGGTTTATTTGTGAGGTGCTGGGGAGAGATTAAATTATAGATTCTTTATGGTGTGTCGCTTGCTCTTGGCCGTCTGTCAGAAAAAACACTGTCAAGTCAAATCAAGTCACCTTTATTTATATAGCGCTTTTAACTATACAGATTGTGTCAAAGCAACTGTACAGCATTAATTAGGAAAATAGGGCATCAATAATGCAAAGTGACAATAGTAAACACTCAATTTTCAGTTAAAGGCAGGTCATCATTGAATTCAGTGATGTCATGATCCAGCTCAGTTCAGTTTAAATAGTATCTGTGCAATCAAGTCAACGATATCGCTGGAAATGAAGTGTTCCCAACTAAGCAAGGGGGGGGGGGTCTTGTGGTCTTGTCCCGGTGGCCGTCTAGGAGACAAGGTCCTCACTGGGGATCTGTTTCTGGGGCTCATCTAGTTGTCCTGATCGCCGCTGACATTCAGGGCTGTTGAGGTCATCTCTAGGTGCTGATCCACCATCTGGGCTGGATACAGACTGGATCTGGTGGCTACGGTGACCTTGGAATAAGAAAGAAACAGACTAATATTAGCGTAGATGCCATTCTTCTAACGATGTAGCAAGTACATTGGGTGTTATGGGAAGTGTTCCCGGTTCCGGTTGTCCTAATTAATACAGCCTAACAGTCCTTTAACGGATTTGAATATTAGAAATGTGTTAGTGTGTTTTGTGTAAACCAGGTTAAAGAGATGGGTTTTTAAATCTAGATTTAAACTGACAGAGTGTGTCTGCCTTCCGAACAATGTTAGGTAGATTATTCCAGAGTTTGGGCGCTAAATAGGAAAAGGATCTGCCGCCCGCAGGTGATTTTGATATACTAGGTATTATCAAATTGCCAGAGTTTTGAGAACGCAGCGGAGGCAGTGGACTTGACTTGCTCTCGGCCGTCTGTCAGAAAAAAACACTGCAGCAAGACAAGGACTACTTTAAAAGGCTAAACAGAGTGACTAGATGGTTGTGCACACATGGCATTTCTAATCAGTTTCTAGTCATGTCCTCGTTAGTTTGTAGTCAGTTACCCTACTGAAGGGCTACAATTAGCACCCATCGGTTATATTGGAATTTAACAATTAATCATTTTTGGGGAAAAAAAAAATTACTGCAATTTCCAGCTGTATAACACTGTATAAACAAACAAATGAATAAACAAAAATTAAACTAAATTGAACTGAACTGAAAAGGTAATGGTAATTTTCTACCAGAACATTTTCCATCAAGTTTACGGACAAAACACAACACAATGAAGAATTCAAAATATGGGTCAAACACATGGGTGCACATAAGTTTTCCAGCCTGGTTCTCAAAAGAGCACCTGGAGATTTGGTTTGGTCCTCACACTGCACAGTGTGAGCCAATAAATATAACTATATAACTAAAAAAGTGATAATATTATTGCTCTTTATTTATTTTTTTAATAAAATACTAAAAAATAAAGTGTGATAATACTATTATATTTTAAAATAAATAAGGAGTATTAAATACAAATACAAGTATTTTATAGTAAACTTAAAAATAAAATATTTACTTATGAAAAATTAGTAAACCTTTTTTTTAATTTTTTTTTTATGAATTTTCATAATTTTCAAACTTAAAATCAACAAGTTTTTATTTTGGTGGGTTGCCTGAGTCCCATGAAATGCAAATCACAATAAAAGACCTGTAGAAGCAAGCCAAAAAAAAAAAAAAAGGAAAAATTTTTTCATGTATTTTTCTCTCATTTTTAGGTTTTAGTTTTAAGGTAGGGTTTCGTGTAAGTTGACATTATTTGCAGACATTTTAGTGCCACTCACAATACATTTCATTTCTGAACTCCCACAAAACCTAACAACATAACAAATATCATAACATAAAACAATAACATTAAAAAAATCATGTTTTTAAGCTCCTCCCACACTCCACCAATGGCACCAATGACCCTGGGTTGCTAAGACATTTTTTGTAGGGGCTAGTGATTTTTGAAAATGGATTTGTTTAAGAACAATATGAAAGTCAGTGAACTGTCATTTTTAATTTTGTGTGAACTATCCCTTTAAATAATGTCGACTACAGGCAATGTACAGGATATTGTAGGCTTGCTTGCATAAGAAGCTAATTAAAAAAAAACTATATTTCTTGAAAGACCCATGCCATTATACTTTTTAAAAGAACAAAACACCTATATATATATATAATTTTTTTTTTAAACAAACAACCATCAACAGGAACAGACAGGTTCTTAATGTTTCAAAGCCCTTGATCTCATTATTCAAAAGGTTAATTCCTGTCTCATCCACAGACTGCAGTCACACTCTTAAGCAGTCCCTTGTTTTTTGACTGCCTCAGTATCCACTGAGCCATTGTTTACAGAAGAGATTACATTTAGTCTTGTTTCTCTTGTGTTTGTCTCGCTGTCTCCCTGTTTGCCTTTTTAGGCACAGACGTGACTATGAATTACCTTGAGAAGCAACAGGGAGAAGTAAACAGCCATTTTTATGTTATGACATAAGATGTGAGAATTATGTGCACTCTAGAAACACTGGCTTCTCTCTAAACCCTCACACTCCCCAAACACACGCAAAACAAACTCCTGTGAGGATAGTTTCTGGCTCACAGGCAGCACAGCTGTACTGCAGTTGCATGTA
Organism: Sinocyclocheilus grahami; assembly: GCF_001515645.1. Taxonomy (NCBI): domain Eukaryota; kingdom Metazoa; phylum Chordata; class Actinopteri; order Cypriniformes; family Cyprinidae; genus Sinocyclocheilus; species Sinocyclocheilus grahami. The sequence continues at coordinate 52,725 of NW_015506205.1, read as the reverse complement.
TACGACATATGGTAATAAAACATAGGTGTCTTTTGAGTGCAGATACTATAACTGCTGTGCATAAGTTGTAGAATGGTTTTAACTGATCCACGTTAGGATTAATGGGATGGAAAGAATGACTCAACAGGAGTTCTAAATCACACACCATATGGTTTGTTGGGCTCAAAAGCCTCTCTTAGACATTCTGTTATCATATTGGAAATCAAGATTGACTGTCTGGTTAGGACGCTATTTGCTACAACCTAGCACAATTCTTACCAGATAAACTTACAGTGGGTACGGAAAGTATTCAGACCCCCTTAAATTTTTCACTCTGTGTTATATTGCAGCCATTTGCTAAAATCATTTAAGTTAATTTTTTTCCTCATTAATGTACACACAGCACCCCATATTGACAGAAAAACACAGAATTGTTGACATTTTTGCAGATTTATTAAAAAAGAAAAACTGAAATATCACATGGTCCTAAGTATTCAGACCCTTTGCTGTGACACTCATATTCAACTCAGGTGTTGTCCATTTCTTCTGATCATCCTTGAGATGGTTCTACACCTTCATTTGAGTCCAGCTGTGTTTGATTATACTGATTGGACTTGATTAGGGAAGCCACACACCTGTCTATATAAGACCTTACCCACTGTATATCCCAGAGAGGGGAATCTTTTCTCTGTATATTGTTTTTGGAGTGCCATCTTAATACAGGTGACATACTGTATTAAGTGTACTTTGAAGCATTGTTTAGACTCTTTTGCATCAAATGCAGTTTTGATTTTAAAGGCCAGGTATATATATATATATATATATATATATATATATATATATATACACACACACACACACACACAGGGCCTAAAATTAACACTCGCCAAGCGCCAAATGAGAGTAAAACTCAGCATTGGCGAGTATATGTAACAGTGTCAGTCACCAGTTGGCGGGTACAACTTTTACGAATTATAACAATGCAATGAAGTAAAAACAACAGCCAGTTAAAGAGATTCGCTGTTTCTGACATAAGCGGAAAAAATATATTTTTTCCGAAGACAAGATCATTGTGATTAGCGGTTCTGTCATAAGCGACAAGAGCGAATCGAATAATAGGATACAAACGGGCTGATAAGGTCAGAGCAGCTTGTGTGCACACAGAGTGTGATGGCCAGCTTGTCCCTAGACACGGTTCTAATAACTTTTACCTGAGAAGATTTTACCTTTAGCTTCATTTCGGAAGATTAACTTTTCCCTTCTTTATTCTTCATAACCCGAGAATGCGGCGACACATACCTGGGGTTATGCTACCTAAACGGTGCAGTGAAGTATAGTTTGAAAGGCTGCACGTTTGGCTGTACGCATATGCTGAGCCACTTCAGACAGTCTGTTTCAACATAGTGCAGCATTGTTTAGCTGCAGTGGCTCTCAGAGAGCAGGGTGCTAATATCTCATGTCAAAGGAGCCCGCCTCCTCCTATACTTTTCCCAACTCCACACCTCGACACAGATGTGATTACAGCCCTTTGTGTTCCCCGTGTCTATAACATTCAGTCATCCACCTCCCCCTGGAGACAGCAGTTGTGTGATTCAGTAGGGTACCCGCTGAACTCCAGCCTACATCACCTAATGACATTTTAATGACTATCTGCATCTTTGTATCTCTTCGTAAATGTAGAGAACAGCATATAGTGTCACGTGTCACCCCTCTCCGATCCACAATGTGTTGAATGTTCACTTCAAGTGTGCTATAATACACACTTTCCATCTCATATACTTGGCTGTGTTCTTGTGGAAGAGGTCTGCTGAAAATAATTGTTCTTCAAGACTGGGCTGTTATAAGAAGTGTGAAGCTAAAAGTCCATGAGAGAAGCAATATGTGGAGGGCTTTGAGGTGGAATTTTCCAGCGAAGCAGACATCTCTGGAGTATGCTGTCTCGGTCACCTTTCGGGTCAATGGCCTGGGGCACATTAACACGGACAGAAACACTCTGAGAAAGCTCATCGATTTTCAGGTGATGTTTCAGGACATTGATCCAGGCAGAGTGGGCTGCATTCTGTGTAGATTGTGAGCGGTGTTAAGACAAGCATACTAGCTGTTGAAGCTTTTTAAAAAGACAGTATATAACAGTTAGTTCAAGTCCTCTGGCTGATTGGAACAGCAGAATTTCTGATATTATGTTAGTATACTGTATATTTCACTGTATGTAACATTCTTCTTGTCTATGTTTGCTCTTTAAAGTGGTGGGATTTTTTTGAGCAAGTCTTTCTGCAGGTCTTTCTGTTAAGCCATTAGGTGGTGACAAGTGACCATCTTTTTCAGGGAGTCAATAAATCGTTAATTTAACGGATTCATTCAAAAATGCTGATTCACTTAGGAACAAACAAATGACCGTGGCTGCATCAGAAATCACTTACTATATAGTAGTCGAAAAACAGTGTGTGAAAACAGGATCTTTGAATTCACAGTATTCATAATATATTAGGCAGCAAAGTAACTTGATGACCTACTATATTCAGTGAGATTCTGAAATGCACATCTGCACTTCAGAATCTGAATTCAGAAAAGTGCACAGCAAGCCGTTTGTTGCTGCCGTGTGTTTTGAGTTTGAGCTCCGTCAAGTTAATTCTTTATCATCTATTTTTTTCTTAAAATCAATTTTATACACGATCATTTTCATTTTTCTATAACGTGTGAATATATTCCCTATCGTATTCTACAACAAAAACAATCAGAGCGCCTTATCGCTAGTTTTATTTTGATATCCCGAGTCCGCTATTGGCATATAGCCCGTTAGCATCGCCAACGTGGTTGCCGCTAATCTCGCTTACATTGCTAATACTCTATTCACTCACATTACCATTGTTTTACTCACGGTTACTTGCTTTAATGACGGATGTGTGTCTACCTTTGAGTGCAGGTGAGGACACGTTCAAGCTGCATTCGGTGCAGGTCGAGCTGGAGGCCGTGGAGAAGCAGATCCGCGACCTGGTGGAGAGGCAGCTCCAGCTGAGAGAGAGGAGAGCCCCGCTGGAAACATCCTGGGCTGACGCTCACAAGTCCGGGGTAAGTATACAGCTCGCTGCTAACTCTCCCACCAACTCTACTCCATGTGTTTCTCTGCACAGGCCCGGTGCACCCAGGATGCGATCTTCCCAGATGTCCTTCACTCCGGCGCCGGGACACCACGGACCCTGGGTGCACCCGCAGCGGAAGACGCGAGCCAGGCCCCGGGCGACGACCTCTCCCCCTCCGCCACCTTCGGTTTTGGAGATCTCCACCCGTAACCACTTCGCTCCCCTCCACGAGATGGAACACGACGCTGTGATCATCGGAGACTCCATCGTCCGGCACGTCCGTGCTACATTAGCTGAAGGTAAAGTGCACACCCACTTTTCCCCTGGTGCTCGTGTTCTCGATGTTCCTGCGCAGATACCCCACGATCCTGAAGGGCAACGAGAGCCCCGGATCGGTCGTGCTTCACGCCAGGTTAACGACACCAAGCTGCGGCAGACAGAGACACTGAAGAGGGACTTCAGGAGCCTGATCGAGATGAAATAATTTGCAGATTTCCTCTCAGACCTATTGGTTACTGTTGATAAAGCGCTAACTGTCGGAGATTATAACATTTACGCTGATATTACAAATGATGCATTAGGACCTAATTAACTCTTTTGGAGTCAAGCAAAACGTCACCGGCCCACTCATCGTTTTAATCATCCGCTAGATTTAATTATATCGCATGGAATTGATCTTACCGATATAGATATCGTACCTCAAAGTGATGATGTTACTGACCATTTCCTTGTATCGTGCATGCTGCCCATTACTAATATTAACTATATGGCTCTGCATTATCGTCCGGGCAGAACTATTGTTCCAGCCACCAAAGATAGATTCACAAATAACCTGCCTGATTTATCTCAACTGCTCTGTGTACCCATAAATACACATGAACTAGACGAAATGACTAGCAACATGGGCACTATCTTCTCTAACACATTAGAAGCGGTTGCCCCCATCAAATTGAAAAAGGTTAGAGAAAAATGTACTGCGAAATTAACGTTCTTAGAATTGACGAGACAGTTGACCCTGAGTGGTCAGCTAAATATCTACAGTGGATCTAATATATGAATAGTTAATTATAACTAGTTATGGTTAATTATTCATATTTCCTGTTGTGAGCTAAATTCGCTACACTGATAAAATAGATAACATCCGAAATACAATAACAAATGTATATTCTACAGTGTCTAATACTTCAGCTTCATTCATCGCACCCAAAGATAAACTGCAGTGCTTTACAACTATAGGACAGGAAGAGCTAAATAAACTTATAACATGCCTGTTAGATCCTGTACCCACTAAATTACTAAAAGAGTTGTTACCTGTGGCAGAAGAACCAGTTCTCAATATTATTAACTTGTTGTCGTCTTTCGGTCACGTCCCAAAGCCATTCAAGCTGGCGGTTATTAAGCCTCTTATTAAGAAACCACAACTAGATCCTAGTGAACTGGCAAATTACAGACCCATTTCAAATCTTCCTATTATGTATACAATTTTAGAAAAAGTTGCCTGCGCAATTGTGCTCCTTCCTGCAAAAAAAAATCTCTATGAAGAATTTCAGGTTTCAGGCCCCACCATAGCACAGTCTCTCGGTTTAAATCTAGAGTAAAGACTCTTTGACCAAGCATTCAAATAATGCATCTCATAATCTTATACTGCAGTTATACCCGATCAAATGCACATTATTATTCTTTAGCTTGGGTTAAACAAATCAATTTTGCTTGGTTGGAACAACAGCTACGCTAATTATGTCTCTATTTGTTTCTCTATTGACATCCCGTGGGTAACTAGGATTTACACAAGCTTCAGTCTGGATCCAGAATACCTGAGAAGAGATGATGCCAACCCGGAAACAACATACAGAACTACCAAATTTTGTTCTAAGTTTGATTGCATCATATAATAATTGGTGTTAATAGTATTCATCGTCTGTTTGATTAGGTCTTTAATTGATTACGTCTTTAATTTATTTTTCCATGCATTTCTGCCATATGTACATTAACTGACAGTCACCTCTGATAAGCTACCACTAAATATTGTAGAAATTTAATTTGCTGTAAATTTGCTTTGCAACGATTTGTATCGTGAAAAAAGCACTATACAAATAAACTTGAATTTAATTTAATTGAACAACTAAAGGACACTTTACAATCCCATGGGGAAGCCATACAACTAAATAACTGGTAGGTCACATGACAATGACATGGAAAATGTCCGGATGTCAGAACGTCTGGATTAAATTCACTTTGTTCTATATAGAACATATTTTTTTACTTATTCAGAAGAAGAACCTGCTCAGAGATTATATGATTCAGGATGCACCCAGTCTTTGTGAGCGAATCTTAACCGTTTTGTTCAAAACATGTGGATTCGTTCAGGAATTAACACACAACTGCTGTTTCTTAAGAGAAGAATTATGTGGTTTTGCTTGGCAAAATAGACTAAATAAGTGTCAATACTGTGCTTAAAAGTAACTTAATATTAATTTCTTGTTTATTGAAATGTTGGGAAAGCAGTGTCATATAAATGTGCTGTTGGTCTGAATGTCAACCCAACAGCACATTTGCTTGCATGATATTGGTTAAATTAAGATTAATTTAATGTCCTTTAATTTTTCATGTATGAGCTATACTGTGACTGTACCCATTCATTATGACCTCAATTCAAATTAATAGCAGGTGGTTGCATTGTTGAATGCTTTGAACTTTTTTACCCACCGAATATGGTGCATCTTGGTAGGAAAAATAGCAGGCTCCCACAGAAGCACTTAAGCTTCACCCTCTTCAACATCAAGGTGATGGCAGAAATGCTTGCACCTCCACTGTGTTTAATGTGTCCATTAAGAATATGTAGTGACTAGTGAGTGACCAAACCCTTCTTCATTAACCCGTGGACCTTTAATCATATAGGTATAAACCGCCGAATGTATTATTTTTTTAAATAAACATGTTGTGAATAAAAGCAAAGTTCAGTAGGAGTGTACCTCCTTTTTTCCTTCCACTTGAAGCACTGAATGCTTCTACAGACAAATTGGCTGGGTCACTTTTAGCGGATTCATCATATATTGTGCTTTATGCTTAAACATTTACTTAATTTCCTTAGCTGCAAGGGACAGAGGGGGCACAAACATTGGGCACATTTTCTTATTACATTATATTTTGTGTCCTCTACCAGTAAGCCATGTCCTTTAAAAGTTTGGCCTTCGTGATGCTATTTGCCGGAATGATAGTCTGTCCTCCTGCACAAGATGAAATTCTCAGCGGGACACTGGCAAAAAGAAAAATGTGAAAATTCACCTCATTTTTCCCTGTAATAGACACGCCCCATACCATAAAAGTATCTCTCATGGAGAACAAAATGTATTATTTTATTCTCTTCAGTGCTGAGCTGGGAATATTTGCATTATGGAGAAGAGTGCAGCAAGCCAGGTTTCCTCGTTTGAACTCGGATCAGATTTAGGAATGTGGACATTAAAACTGAGACCTAGAATGTGAGGACAAAGGTGTAAGAGTGTAATCTTCAGAGTGACTGCTCTTCTATTTCCCTAATGGATTTACAAGCAACTTTGAAAATTACTTTTGTTGTTGGTCCAGAGTATATTTGACTCAGGGCCACATTAAGACTGCACTGGGCCCTGGGGCTATGACTTACTGCAGGCCCCCCTCCCATCACAATAATGATATATACACATATTTACACAATTCTGTATTAAAATACAGAAACAAAATCGTTTTAATAAGTAAAGATTCTGAGAGTATTGAAGGAGATCCAGTAATAATTGAATATATATTTACAGTAGTAACAGCAAATTACTTTATTATATGACATGATTAATATCATGTTTTTAAATATGATGGTTTCATTCTAAACATGTAGATTATCTCGAATATGGACACCCAACATAATATGATATTTACCATCTGAATCTAACCATGTCATGTCAACAAATGGAAAAGTCAGACATCTATTAATTATCATGTTAATTACTGTGCGCCTTTAGCCCCAACAGCAGGGGGCTAAAATACCATACTTTTGAAAATCATAAAGAGGACCTTTGTCTCAAAATATATGCATTAATTTTAGCGATTCTCATTTGCTACTTAAAAATAATATCAAAGGCGCCTTTAGCTAAATATATATATATATATATATAGCTTTAAATAGGATTTTTATACCATATCAAAATTATTGATGCACTGACACTTCATAATTTTTGTTACCAATTTCAATATCACAAAAAAATAATACTAGCCCAAGTAAAAATAAGCTTACTGAAGACAAGGAAACAGTCACAAATTAGGCTACAACAGAACAAAGATTATAAAAACGGCCTACTTGAAAAACTTAAGCACTGAATAATAAATATATTGTATAAAGAAAATGTGCAAATAGACTGAATAGTCTTCACTGTATAAATTCAATATACATTCATTCTTATTTATTTCACACTAGTGATTCAGTCAAGGACAGCAAGTAATTTTCTTTGTTTGATTTACATTATTGACAAAAATGGTAACTGCAGCTATAATAGGCTGCATTGTAGTTCACCGAAAAATTAAAATTCTGTTGATGTTCTAAATCTGTATGAGATTCCTTCATGCTGTTGAACACAAAAGAATATATTTGCAACAATATTGGCAACCAAACAGTTGCTGGGCCCTCACTACTTCCGTATATGAAGAAAGAAAAAAAACCACTATTGGAGTCAGTTGGGATCAGAAACTGGTAACGATCATTCTTCAAAATATCTTCTTTTATGTTGAGGAGGAAAAGGAAATTCATAGAGGTTTAGAACAATTTGAGGGTAAGTATATGATGACAGTATCTTAATTTTTGGGTGAATATCCTTTTAAGATCTCTTTAGCTCCAACTCTGATCAAACTCAGCTACCTGTGATTTTCTAATGATCCTGAAGACATTGATTAGCATGCTCAGGTGTGTTTGATTAGGGTTAGAGCTAAACTCTGCAGGAAAGTGGATCTCGTGGGCCAGATTTGAGGATCCCTGCTATATGAGATCCTTAGTCTATATCAGGGATCCTCAAATCTGGCCCACGAGATCCACTTTCCTGCAGAGTTTAGCTCTAACCCTAATCAAACACACCTGAGCATGCTAATCAATGTCTTCAGGATCATTAGAAAATCACAGGTAGCGGAGTTTGATCAGGGTTGGAGCTAAACTCTGCAGCGCATTGGACCTCCAGGGTAAGATTTGAGGAACCCTGTCATATAGCCTAACACGTGCTTTATCTTTAACTATTAACATTAATTTAAGACACAAATAACTGTGTTCACGAGGTAGGGCTGTAGTACTCGAGTCCGGTCTCGGACTCGAGTCTGGACTCGAGACATTTTTCTATCGTCTCGGACTTGTTGGTGTTTGCACTCGGACTTGTCTCGGACTTGGTCATTGGACTCGCCAAATGTTCTCAATGGTCTCGACCGAGTCCAGCAATATGCTTTTTTTCTCCTTCAAAACAAAACCACATTTGCATGTCGCGCCTGAAAATGCGTGGAAAACGCTAGGCGTGCCGCTTTCTCCTTCTTTCCAAAGCACTCTGTAGCCTGTGCTCTGTGCTTGCGCTCCCGTGGTGTCTGCCATTGCTAAGCAACTATGACCTGCGCTCTCCATGAAGACGTGGAAGTTTCAGCAAAGGATAAATGGATTTCCAGCACTAAAAATCCCTTGCAGTAGCTCTGCAACTAAATTTATAAAAAAAAAAAAAGGCTATCCTTGTACAGCTATTATCAGCTGTTTGTCCATCTTGGCTTAGCTTTCAATTTTGTTACGGGAAAGGATGAAGCTGATTGGTTGATTCTTGTCACATGACCCGCTGTGCGCTGCTGTGTTTTGAAAAGTTTAGAGGTTTCTAATTTAATTTTCTACCTGTTAGATTGTGTTTTATTAACGTCTACATCTACCCCAGCCTTAAACTTACCCTTTACAATAATGAAATATTAATTGTTGTACAGTGTGACAAATTACGCTGCATTTGTGCACATGCCCAGTAGCGCCAAACGTATCCCTTCTACCGCACGCATGCGTCATATCCCGAGCTTTGCGTGTGCGCGCTGTGCGAAGGCATCAATCATTTACATTTTTGACCACAGACCCGATGCAAACAGCAGCATTATACAGTTTTACAAACCACAGAGAATTCTTCGACGGGGCACGGAAGAAGAAACACAAGGCCAGCTGCAAATTTTGCAACAAAACTATTACAGAAACCTGTGGGACAACTAATTTCGTAAGGCACCTGCAAAGACACCACAAAGAGAGGTAAGTTGAGCTGGAAGGCATTCTGAACCTAAGAATTAGCCTTGGTATTTGACTCTTTGGTAACACTTTACAAAAAGGTTAATTAGTTAACTACATTAACATAATAATGAATATTCCTTCTACAGCATTTATTAATGTTAGTTAACTTTTAATTTCAGCATTCACTAATGCATTATTCAAATGACAAGTTGTGTTTGTTAACATTAATGCACTGTGAACTAACATGGACAAACAATGAATGAACAACTGTATTTTTATTAAATAATGTTAACAAAGACAAATAAATAGTGTAATATATTGTTAATTGTTTGTTCATGTTAGTTAATACATTAACTAATGTTAACAAATGACTACCTTTTATATGAGGTTAGAAATGGGGCTGAAAGTTGAATCGTATTTTCATTGTCATTGCAGTATGAACATGTTATTTAGCAATGGGCACCAAAACGTGCTATGAAATAGCAGAGTTGGTGGATTTAGGCACCAGAGTGCAGAATTCAGCACTCAACAAAACTCTGGCGTTTCAGCGATGACTCATCTGAATGCCTTTGATTGGCCATTGCATTAATAAACTCAATGGAATCGTATATTATTGGTTGTAATGCTCACCGCTGTAAAAACAAACAAAAAATATTTAGTTTTATTTGTTGGCCCTAATGTGCACAGTTAATAATTCATTTATTTATCACAAGTATTCATCATTGCAAAAAAAATTAAAAATTTCACTGTTATCACACATAGCAGAATTTCCTCATATCGTGCAGGACTATAAGAAAGGCAAAATCAATGCAAATCAGTGGATATGTCTGCTATAATAGGATAGGTGTGTTAAGGCCAGTTGGAGCTAAACTCTGCAGAGCATTGGCACTCCAGGATCTAGTTTGGAGACCCCTGTCCTACAGAGTTGTTACTTTGCACATGCTTTTTGATCATTACAAATAATAATGTAAAATTATTTTCTTTTTTAATTATTTAAAAAGAATGAGATGTTGTCTCTCGCATCACATACATTATCAATAGTTAAGTATGTGGTCTTGAAGAGGATCCTTTTTTTTTTTTTTCTCTCTCATTTGGACTCGGTCTTGACTTGGACTCGAAACTTTTGGACTTGACTCGAACCTCTTTGGACTCGGTCTCGACTAGTCCTGGTCTTGGACTCGACAAAGCTGGACTTGACTACAGCTCTATTACGAGGATACTCATTTTGACACATAACTGTGTATTTGACCGCTTAAGCACAAGGAGCGAAAGTTTAGTCCGTAATATGAGCAGGTGGAAATCAGTTTAAACGCACGCATTTACCAGAATGAATTCTGCCCTGCAGCATAATGTCCATGAACAGTATAAACCATTTGTTTTAAAACTTGCTTAAAACGCCTTGAAATGATAAGCTTAGACTAAATCATGACGCGCTTCAATCAACGATTGATATATTTCTACCGGATTATCTCACAACCCTTAAATGAATATAGTTTGTTCAAACACAAAAACAATATAAATCCAGTTAATAATCAAACTAACCTAAAATCTGTGTGGACGATGACAACGATGTTTTTATCTGCTCCATGTGCCTGGTTCACTTGCTGTTCCAGCAACTTCCACTCCATCATCAGCTTTAGTAAAATAACCTGATAGTTGGGGAATTTACTAAGTCATGTTTTTATGTTGTTTGTATTTGAGGTTTTTCGTTTTTTGAGCCCCTCTCGCTTTTAGAATTGCTGACATTTTTACTTATTGGAATGTTGTTCTTTGCGCGACCATTTCCAGATTACTCCAGAACAAAGTGAAGAGGTGAATGCAGACATACTGGGCAGCAATCACCTGATAGATACATGCGCATATCATTCAAAAGTCAAATATAGAAAATGCATTTGCTTGGTAAACCAAATTCAAACTTTACATTTCAATCTCAAATGATAATGCATGGAATTAATGGGAAAGCTCAACTAAATAACAGCGCTAATAAGTGGGGGGCGTGGTGGCTTTGGCGATCCAGTCAATCTACTCCACAGCCAATCACGGGCCCCCTCCTTGCTCGGGTCCCGGGGCTTCAGCCCCGCCTAGCCCAATGGTTAAAACGGCCCTGGTTTGACTAGATTTCTGTATTATAAGCAAAGTTCTTATTTCTGCCCAGTTTATTCTGATGGGACCTCATAACTGGCCAGCAAATCTGCAGTGTTGGGGAGTAGCTAGCTACAAGTAGCGACGCTACTAGCTTAACTACATTTTTCAGTAGCTTTACAGTAGCGACGCTACTTTAAACAGTTTAAAACTACTTTTTCTAGCAAGTAGCGTTGTAGCGCGACCAAACGCTACATTCCATTTTGCGTTCTGACGAGTCACAAGCCAGAAGGGTAGCTTGAATGTAGCTTAACTACTTTAATTTACGAGTAGCTTGTAGCTGGTCAAGCTACAGTTTCAGAGTAGTTTCTCCAACACTGCAAACCTGAAAATAAATCCTTCTGAAAGACTTAATCATCGCGCACCCTGATTATTAAAAAACAATGACACAGCATGATTGCCTGTGCACTGATTCCTACTTGTACTACACCATTAAAGTACGTACTCTTTTTGATAAGAAAAAAGTACATATTTTTTGAGGGTGTAGCAGAAGAGTAGTCAAGCTTTGGGACATACTACTTCGTCATAATTGCATATGTAACAGACCACTCTGTCACATATTTATGTGCATCCGGTCACTGTTTAAACTGCCCATCAATCATCTTGTCACGGTTAACATCCTCCATTTCATACTGTATTGGAGAGAAATGAAGTAGCACCTTGATCTGCCAGTCGTGCGTCTTTCATGTGGAGAATTCTCCTCGTATGTTTGCATAATGATGCATTTGAAAGTTAATGACCAAACGTATCTTTATACAATTTCACAATGTTGTTGCAGATGAAATATAACATGGATAACATAAAATAAATATTTTGATTGACTATTAATCACTCAAACACCTTGCTCTAAACCTCACTACTTAACGTCAAACCTTACTTGTGGTCTCAATGGACCCAACACCCCCTTCTATTTGCAAGACATGATCAAACCATATACCACATCCAGGCCACTGAAGACTGCAGCATCCAGTCATTTAGTTCACCCATTCTCTTCCTATGAAAGGTGCATATGTTTCAAGGTCCATCTCTCAGTGGCTGAATGAGCTCTCAGGTCTCGCAATCAGATTAATAGCCAAAAATACGTATAAACTCTAACAACAAAACTTATATTTCATCGAAAGATAAAAATCCAATTACTCACCTTCATGTCTTTTCAAACTTGTATGACTTAGGTTCTCCTGTGGAACGCAAAAGAAGAGACATTTAAGTGTTTAAATTGTCAATGAAAGTCAGTGGTGTCCATACACACCGAAAGACAAGCCTTCCATTGAATGCCTAAAAACACAGACATTTCCTTTAAACCAGGGGTCTCCAACTGTGCTCCTGGATAGCTTCAATACTGTACTGCAGACTTCAGTTCCAACCTGCTCCAACACACCTGTCTGTAATTATCAAGTAGCCCTGAACGCCTTGATTAGTTGGTTCAGGTGTGTTTGATTGGGGTTGGAGCTGAAATTTATAGGACAGTAGTTTTCCAGGAACAGGGTTGGAGATTGTATCAGAAACGAGTGATAAAGCACCTAATTTTGAAAATAACTTCTTTTTTTTTTTAAGAACTAAAGGGTTTTTTTTACGCTCACTTGAGGTGGTTTTTAACTTGTGCGAGAGAGTTAATGCAAATATTTGGAGATGGAAACGCATTTGTCGAATACATTCTGATGTGGCGAACATTACACCCATGTGACTAACTAGCTGCTTCCGCTGATGGTGTCTTTCTGTTATTTTTTTTTATTATTTACTGTTGGTTATACCACTGTCATCCGCTTGAATAACTTGATGGAAACGCAACTAATTCACTTTTGTTTTTTTTTGTTTTTTTCTTGTCTTTTTTTGCAAACAAAAATGTCCCCACAGTGACAAGGATTTTGGATATTGCCATCTTTGTGGGGACATCAGTGCACAGGCAATGCTGTGTAATTGTTTTTTAATAATCAGGGTGCGTGATGATTAAGTCTTTCAGAAGGATTTATTTTCAGGTTTGCGGGCCGGTTATGAGGTCCCATCAGAATAAACCGGGCAGAAATGGATTTGCTTATAATCCACAGGATGTCACACATACTCTGGACCAACAACAAATGTAATTTTCAAAGTTGCTTCTAAATCCATTAGGGAAATAGAGCATTCAATCTCGAGGTGGTTTTTGAAAAAGAGTTCATGCAAATATTGGAAGATGGAAACTCATTTGCCGAACTTGGCGAACATTAAACCCACGTGACTAACTAACTATTTCCGCTGATGGTGTCTTTCTGGGGGGTTTTTTTATTTACTGTTGGTTACTAGGTTACCAATATCACATCCACTTAACTTGATGGAAACGCATCTAATTTGCATTTCTTTTCTTTTCTTTTTTTGCGAACAAAAATGTCCCCACAATGACAAGGATTTCGGATATTGCCATCTTTGTGGGGACATTTTGTCACCATAACATAGTTGTAGAGTATACCTGAACCACACACACACACGTTTGTTTTGCTATCTTATCGAGGACATTGCATAGACGTCCATTGATTTTCTATCAGGTTAATGATATTTTCTATCACATAACCCAACCCCTACCCCTAAACTTACCCTTTACAGAAAGGTACAGAACACTAGATTTAAATAAAAAAAACATCTTTTGGCTGATTTATAAGCTTTTTTAACTAGTTAGGACCAGTAACCTGTCCTCATTAGTGGGTTGTCAAAGTATTTCACAATACAAGTGAGGACATTAATCCTCACAAATATAGTTAAAACAAGTCCACACACACACTACTTTATCTATGTCTGATTTAAAGCATGCAGTGTGCTAGATCTAATGAGCCACAACTGACAAAAATAACCATCATTTTACCCTTCTAGTCTAAATTTTAGGGATGCACCGATATTAAAATTTTGGCCGATACCGATAACCGATTATTCTTTATATTTGAAAGCCGATAACCGATATGTTGGCCGATAAATCTATATCCAAATTGTTATATACTTTTTGAGAGCCTGATTACAAAAAAGGTCTCATCATTAAAAGCCACATTCCAAACACTTCAACATAAGCAGCCTAGTTTGAACGGTGTACGTTTTAAAAATATTTTTACTCTCCCATTACCAAATTTAGTCATAAAAAAAGTCTTGCAAATAAATAAAATAATGCATAAATAATGCAAACAAGTCACTGGACATCATTACACGTGTAAAGAATCAAAATGAATGTGCCATAGATCAATAAAACGGAATAGCCTCTGCACGGACAATAATTAAATGATTTTAATTACTAAACCATATTGTTGATGAAAATAATAAGAGAAAAATACAAGTGGTTGTTGTTATTAATAATGTATCAATGATTTTGAAAAAGTAACAAATTAATACCACTGTTTTAAATAGCAGCCGTTGAGCTGCGCGTGCTGAAGCTGAAGCGCTGAATGAACATGGTACTGAAGCGTTTTGCTGGCAGCTTATTTAACTCAAGGAAATGCATCCTGAGATTAATATTAATACAACATAAACATAATATTAAAACTTATTTTTAACTTAACCAAACGCATTCCATATGAGATAAATCAGATATACATCAAATAAACACAATATTACAACGTACAATTGCACAAAAGGCTGCAAACGAACAGCGCGCATCTGAAGTGTCTCTGAAAGAAATAATGCATTATTTATCGGCTTTAAGATATCGGCCAAATTTTCTTATCAGGCCGATACCGATAACAGAAAAAATGAGCATTTATCGGCCGATACCGATATGGTGGCCGATATATCGTGCATCCCTACTAAATTTGCACTGCACAGCAGTAGTTGCTGTATGTGTGCCTAGTTGCATTGGAGGTTCAGTCTCAGTACTCCAAAATAATCTCAACACACACACTTTTGTAGTAATAAACCATCTGAGAAAAACATAAATGTGTATGTAAATGCAACATGTTCCTATTTTGGTCCAGACAAAATTCTATGTGCAGAACCGTCTTTTAGGATTTGAAAAATACGTCTGTACGCTGTATTTATTCCACAAGCACAACAGGCAGAGGCAATTTAGTAAGCTTAGCCCTGAGGAGCATATGAAATTTCCCAGTGCAGCTGCATGCTGTGTCAGATCTCTCATCCTAATGATGAGCAGTCCATTGAGGAGTGCTCTGAGGAGAAGCTAGAAATATCCCTCTCTCACTCAGCCAGGGATTAATATGTCACCGCGGAAAGGAGAGGAGAGTCTGAGCAGGGGGTGAAAACTGACCGCTTCCCTGTATGAGAAGTGGGCCACGGCTCTGCGTCCCCTAAACACACGCTGATTAACGCTCGGACAATGGGAGGCCGTGGAGGCCATGAAAGGCTTAGCAAGACATGTCGGCCTCAGTGACTTATGGCGTTATATTTTTAAATTGCCCTCACCAGAGTGTCTGATAAATCAACACACAGGTCATTAAATGGTTCATTATCCTTCTAAAGTGAATTATCGGTGGCAGCGGCACGGACCGCATTGACGGACCGGCGAGCAGCGCCGGTAGCGGTTCCGAGCAGAGAATAAGACAGGAGACGACCCCCTCATGCTGATTTATGATGTTGAGAAGCAGAACACCGGTGGAGAGGTCGGTCAGATAGCACACAGGTCAGCGGATGAGTTAGTAGAAACACTTCTTACGTTCTCAGCACACACACTAGCTTTTATCTGTTAAATATGGTCTTAGGAACAGTATACTGTGTGCTGTATGGCACTCTGATGCAGACAAATATAAACCTTCTCCTGAGGATATGACTCAAGCCTGTTCAACTGAATACAGTGGAATAGGACCTGATTTTAGTAGCTCTTGTACTGTTATAGATATGACTGAAAATGGTGGCAGCTTTATTCCATTTCTAAATAACCCTTGTGGTCATGGTCTCTGCTGTGTTCTGTTTGTGCTGTTATTTATACAGCCTGCCACACTGCCACCGCACAAAGTACGAACTATCTTGCTCTTTGGAAAAAAAACAGCTCTGTCAGGTTTTCAAATATACTGGTGCCATTAGATCTTTTGGCACATGCCAAAAGCACAAATTAGGGAGTGTTTTAACCATATCATTCCTTTTTTTCCAGTATCATAGAGATCAGAGTATCAAGCCAGACGTCTTAGTGGCTGTGGCCAGTATGAAGTCTGTTAAAGTTTCTGTTTTGTTTCTCTGATAATATTACATATAGAGATATGAAATACGAATAAAATAGAAGGTAAATACAGACAGAA
Source organism: Sinocyclocheilus grahami (assembly GCF_001515645.1). Lineage (NCBI taxonomy): Eukaryota > Metazoa > Chordata > Actinopteri > Cypriniformes > Cyprinidae > Sinocyclocheilus > Sinocyclocheilus grahami. Next base: position 36,076 of record NW_015506205.1, on the reverse strand, counting down.
TAGTGCCACATCACTTAAAACAGTCTGATCTCATTAGTATCCATAGGTATTGGTACATAATTTTTATGCATTTTGATATATACTGAAACCTACACAAACATGGACAGAATGACAGCATCTAAACATGCACAGCTTTAGAAATGTAAAATTAAAAAATCCTTTATATTATAAATGTATTTGTATAGGCACATTTACTATTAAATAGATATTTTGGAGCAGAATGAAAAATAGTTAGCAGCACTTTGAATACTGATAATAAGGAATATTTGTTGAGCAGCAAATCATTATATTAGAGTGATTTCTGAAGGATCATGTGACACTGAAAACTGGAGAAATGACTGCTGAAATATTAGCTTTCCCATCACAGTAATTAATTACATTTCTAAAATATATTAAAATAGAAAATCATTATTTTAAATTATAGTAATATCATAATATTACTGTTTTTATTGTAGTTTTGATCAAATAAATGCAGTTCAGCTAGCCTATGAGGAAAAACAAAAACATTACTAACCCCAAACTTTTGAATGGTAGTATAAATGTGATGGCACTGAATATATTTACTTAATCTTAGGGATTACATCCAATAAACTCAACCTGTTAATTCCATACATTTTATATTCTACGAACCAAAAATCAATCATAAACATCTGGATGTCACTAGCTTAGTTCATTCCAAAAATGCTTTTGTTTTAGAGGCTGCCAATATGTTTCTATTCCAACGTACAAAATTGTGCATGCCCTAAAACCGCACGACACATACCCACAATGATTACTGAGGATATTTTGATGCCTGAAGCAAACAAAATACGTGTTAACATTATATCTTCCTTCATATTGACTCTGTAGTGCACAGCACAGACACGGTGAAAAATATTTTGCATTTAATCACCCTCTAAACCCCCAAAGCATGGAGTGCTACTCAATTCAGGGATCGTCCTGCATTAGAAAGTGGCGCTCTAAGGAGCAGTTGAGCTTCAAAATCATATGGGCCTTTCCTGTCTGGAGAGGCTGTGATAGAGGGTGGTCGTTATTTAGTGCTACTTTGGATTTTTAAGTGAGGGGTTAGGCAGTATAATTTGAAGAAACAGACAAATTATAGTGGAAGTAAAAAGGTGAATTACGGTGTTACCTGGCAGCCATCTGCACTACGTTGGCAATTTTACCCCCAGAAATATTACCTATTAGTATAAGGAATCATTAGAATTGGCTTCTGAATACAAATGTTGGAGTGCTTGTTATGTAAGGGACACTTACAATCGATTTGCCTCTTAAAACTTCCAGCTGAAATAATTGTTGCAGTAACATACTATATGCATTTGACTGCAATTCGATGCAAGAAAACATCTGCCAAGGGTGATTCAACACTGCAAATAATGTAACCTTGGATATTGCATTTTCACTCAGACAGGTGTAGCGTCTGGAACACTCCAACACACAATATATATTTTGTTAGCTAGATTTCACAAATACTTTGTAACACCCCAGGACGCCGAACAAGACCCTGGTTTCATGGTAACCCGATACATTTACAACCTTGTGGAATGCGAGCCGGCTCTCATTCTGCTTTCTCCAGAAACAAAGGGACACAAATGCACAGGAGAAACTGACTTTTCTACTAATTAATTCATAGGAAAACCTTCTTTGAATGAACACCCATTTTCTTCAGGCCATTGTGTATATTATTGCTGTGTTGTATTTAATCTGTTGTATTATAGACTATTTTTATTCATGCTTACGATAAACCACTCATTCATATAAGTAACTATTTCATGTCTAGTATCTATGAATTCGCCTTCTTATGATCGAAACAAGTGTGTATATTATATGCTGATACCTATGCAACATATTGATGTTCTAAGAATCGGTACTAATTTGTGCCGCAACACTCCAGCGAATTACATATGCAAAATACCATGCTTACAGACAAAGACTCATAAAAATCCTCAGTATTTCCAACCTCCCGCTTGGGATTTCAGCCTTCCTCATTGGACGAACCCATCTTGAGAGGCGTGAATCTCTGCAGGCTTTAAAAGGCCACACTCCATGTGACCCGCCCCTGTTCGGTGGTTCAGTGAGATGCTAAGATGAAGATGTGAGAAACGCTCCAGGATACCAAAGCTCGTGCCAGGCTCCGGCCTAGTCCTTTTCATTCACCAAGTGATTCTGACTCAAACTAGCTCTTTCTCATCAACCAACTTCAGCAAGATCTTGGGGCCTTAAGATTGCATCAGGAATCTTTTTCAGACATACGCAAGTATCAAACTTAGTCGATTTAATTGATGCATTAAGTATCAGTTACACCTTTTTACAAGGTTTGTTGAACTAAGAATCTGACGTTTTCCCTCAGGTTTTAGATCTGCTGAATATGCAAAATGGTTCCATAAAATTCATTCTTTATGCCTCTTTCTTTAGTGCTAAACTTTAACCCTTTCCTATACCAACTGTATGTGTGTGTGTGTGTATGTGTATGTTAGACCGGCTTAATGTGTTTATGTAGTATGTTAGACTAGTTTAAGTGTTTATGTAGTTAATAAAACCTTACTTGTATCACACTTGACGTGTTCATTGTTTACTCATAACCGGAGTCAATAATCATGCAGATTTACGTTACAAACTTATAGAATTGTAAAGTAAGAAAGTTATTTCCTTTAACCAGGAAATTAACGTTCTTAGAATTGACAAGACGGTTGACCCTGAGTGGTCAGCTAAATATCTACAGTGGATCTAAAATATTAATAATTAATCATAATTAGTTATGGTTAATTATTCATATTTCCCCATGAGTTAAATTCGCTACACAGGTCACAAAAGCTTGTTTACTCAAAAAAAATTGCACACGTTAAATAATGTAGTTCCCTTTCAGTCAGTCACGTTCTACGTTACGTCAGTCGTGACTGATGAATTGGGATCTCGCCCGAGAGCCCAATCACCTTCGAGTGTTAACTAAACAAGCCACTGACAGTTGGCATGCGTGTTTGCCCACGCGCACCCTGCCCCGCAGTGCGGGTATAAAAGGAGAGCGCGTGCAAACGCACATCAGTTTTTCGCTGAGGAGCCGAGACTACGCAGGCGGCTGCCAGAGGGCGACCCCTCTCTGAGAAAGGAGATCCCTCCTCCGAGGAATTCGCCAAGGAGGGGCTGTCGCGAGGAGCATCAGTTCGGGGAACCAAGTCCGACTGGGCCAATATGGCGCTACCAAGAGGACCTGCTTCTCGTCCTCCCTGACCTTGCACAGTGTCTGTGCGAGAAGGCTCGGGGGTATCCCCCTTGCCATGCCCGCTCTAGCTCCTCTGGTTCTCGGAGGGCTGCTTCAGTTCATGGTCAGGGAGACCTGAGGGTTACGTTGAGAGTTTCCCCGTCGAGTACGTCTCCACAGGCCTCTCATTCCTCAAGCATGTTGTACCACCTGGTGCTTCCGGACGAGTGTGCTGGGTCTTGTGCGGGACACAGGCAGAGGACAGGATGTCGAGCTAGGCTCTGGAGGTGAGGATTCGGCTGCGCTGCCACCGTCAGGGAGAGTGGCGTTGCCCGAGTCAGATCCAGAGCTGACCGCTATGCTTTCCCGGGCCGCTGAGAGTGTTGGGCTGCACGGGAGGCCTCCGCCTTCTCCCGAACGCTCGAGGCTGGATGATTGGTTCCTGGGGGCGCAGGCCGGGCGTCGGCAGCCGCCTCCGGTTTCATGCTTCATTCATTCAACTGCCTCGAGTTGCAAGCAGTATGGCTGGCTCTGCGCTGCTTCAAATCGCTGCTACACGACAAGCACGTACTGGTCCGTACGGACAACACTGCGACTGTTGCGTACATCAACCACCAGGGCAGTCTACGCTCCCGTCGCATGTCGCAACTCGCCCGCCATCTCCTCCTCTGGAGTCAGAAGCATTTGAGGTCGCTTCACGCCGTTCACATCCCAGGCGAGCTCAACCGTGCAGCCGACGAGCTCTCACGTCGGCCCGCCCTCCCTGGAGAATGGCGACTCCACCCCGAGACAGTCCAGCTGATTTGGAGACGCTTTGGGGACGCTCAGGTAGACCTGTTTGCCTCCCCAGACACGTCCCATTGCCAGTTGTTTTACTCCCTGGCGTGCAGCTGGCCTCGGGGCCTACGAAAATATGCGTTTCCCCCAGTGAGCGTTCTCACACAGACATTGTGCAAGGTCAGGGAGGACGAGGAGCAGGTCCTCTTGGTCGCGCCATATTGGCCCAGTCGGACTTGGTTCCCCCAACTGATGCTCCTCGCGACAGCCCCTCCTTGGCGAATTCCTCTGAGGAGGGATCTCCTTTCTCAGAGAGGGGGCACCCTCTGGCACCCGCGTCCAGACTTGTGGAATCTCCACTTATGGTCCCTGGACGGGACGCGGAGGTTCTAGGTGGGCTACCTCCAGCGGTAGTAAACACCATCGCTTCAGCTAGGGCCCCGTCTACCAGACACGCTTACAGGCTGAAGTGGAACCTGTTCGTCGGTTGGTGCTCTTCCCGCCTGGAAGACCCCCGTAGATGCCCGATCGCAGTCGTGCTTTCTTTCCTGCAGGATGGCTTGGAGCGAAGGCTGTCTCCCTCCACCCTGAAAGTGTATGTTGCCGCCATTGCCGCACATCACGATGCAGTAGACGGTAAGTCTCTAGGGAAGCACGACCTGATCATCAGGTTTCTCAGAGGGGCAAGGAGGCTGAATCCTCCGCGCCCTCACCTGTTACCCTCTTGGGATCTCCCCTCGGTCCTCACGGCCCTAAAGGAGGAGCCCTTCGAGCCTCTGCGGTCAGAAGAGCTTAAAATTCTGTCATTAAAGACAGCGCTCCTCACCGCATTGGCCTCGGTCAAGAGGGTAGGGGACCTGCAGGCATTCTCGGTCAACGATTCGTGCCTAGAATTCGGAACGGGTAACTCATGTTGTCCTGAGACCCCGGCCCAGATATGTGCCCAAAGTTCCCACCACGCCTTTTAGGGATCAGGTGGTGAACTTGCAAGCGCTGCCCCGGGAGGAGGCAGACCCAGCCATCGCTCTGCTCTGTCCCGTTCGCGCTCTGCGCATTTACGTGGACCGTACGCGGAGCTTCAGGACCTCAGACCAGCTCTTTGTCTGCTTTGGAGGTCAGCAGAAGGGAAAGGCTGTCTCCAGACGCCAGGCTCAGCACTCGTGTGCATGCCCAAGGTCAGCCCTTGTGCTGGGCTAGGTGCCCGTGTGTAGTGATTCCCCTTTCGGGTGATCCCACATGTGTATTCTTCCACGGTACGGCTCCCCTCACGGTAAGCCCGTGTCTTTCCCTGGCAGTCGTTCACTGCCATCTCTGCTGCGTAGTTATCTCACCCCAGGTGGGTTGAGTCTACCGCAGGGACTTCCATATGTAGTACTGCCCGGGGACCAGTCCATATGTGTAATTCCACATGATGCCTCCTATGTGCAGGATGTGGCTTCTGTAGCATCCCAACTGGGTACACTTTCCCAGTGTTATCCTATGTACCACTGTATGGAACAGCAGTGGCGGACACCTCTGCCTAGCTGCTGTCCTATCTTCCGCCCCAGCTGGTGTGGGGGGACTTGCCGGCTTCCGCAGGGCACTGGAGGGGGTCAGCAATAGTGGCGTTTTCCTCACGGATCCCAATTCGTCAGTCACGACTGACGTAACGTAGAATGTGACTGACTGAAAGGGAACGTCTAGGTTACTTGTGTAACCCTCGTTCCCTGAAGGAGGGAACGGAGACGTTACGTTCCGTCGCCACAGTTGCTGTACCACCGCTGTATGGCCGGGGCACGTAGTCTCAGCTCCTCAGCGAAAAACTGATGTGCGTTTGCACGCGCTCTCCTTTTAACGAAACCTGCACGCCAACTGTCATTGGCTTGTTTAGTTAACACTCGAAGGTGATTGGGCTCTCGGGCGAGATCCCAATTCGTCAGTCACGACTGACATAACGTCTCCGTTCCCTCCTTCAGGGAGCGAGGGTTACACAAGTAACCTAGACGTTACCTAATGTTAACACATGGAACCTTATTGTAAAGGGATTAACAATAATATTTTTTTTTGCATTCCAGTGGAATTTAAATGGAAGAGGTCTGATGCAACAGGTTATATATATATATATATATATATATATATATATAAAAGAGGTTTATTGGGTCACAGAGAGTACGGGGGTAGGGTTCAGAGGATGTGATGGTGAGGGAATAGTTCGAAGGATAAGATGAGCGGGGTAATCCGGGTCTTTGGCTTTACAGGAGCTGGAATGCAGGCAGGAGGAGCACACACACACACACACCTCAGCGATCCGGGAACTAGGAGGAACAGGAGACACTTGGAGCCGAGGAAACACTAGGAGGACCACAGGCGGTAAGTAATGCCGGAAGTATTCAACTGGCAGTAGTAGCAAAGTCTTTGAGTCCTCTACGTGTATACAAGACCGGACAGTGAGGGTGTCTGAGGTGTGTGCTTTTATGCAGGCTGGTAATGAGGTGCTTGATTGGTGACAGGTGCAGGTGCTCAGAACTCAGGTGAGAGGGATCGTTGTGATGATTGGGAGGTGATGGAGCCTGGCCGATCTGTTACAGGAATGCCATTCCATTGTTTTCTAAGTAAGCATGCACTAGATGACGTTTCACACATGACACACCGTTCTAAAAACAAGGTGCTCAAATTACAAGTACAACTTTAACTTTTTATTTTCTCTACCCTGCATCTCATGCTTTTTTTTATGCATGTCCCCTTACCTAGCTAACAAAATTTTGTTCTAAGAATGTTTGCTAATGTTCTTTTTAAGTTATGGAAACATTATTTCTGCATGTTCTCTGAACATTCAAAACATCCAGTTACATGTTTTATTTCTTTTTTTTATTTTTCTGTTACACAACTAAAATGTTTCAGAAATAAAACATTATATGAACAATATATAAATAGTGTTTTGGTGCTAATATTTTGAGAACATTATTAAAGACAAGATAACTCTGAATGAACAGTCTATTAGCGTTACTGGAAGAATGTTTGTTCATAACTTTGAAAGAACCTTGCCAGAATATTCTGATAACATTCTCTGTTAGCTATAGGTATACATGTTACAATGATACAGACTACATAAATGATGCACAAGTCAGGTAGAAAGACTGATCTCCACACTAACAAATGCTTAAAAACCGTTAAAACCATGTGGGACGCTGTGTCTTTGACAGTGAAATTCAGTGTTATAATACTAAATCTTGAATTGTTGAATTTCCAGCTGCTTAACTGATGTGTATATGATGTGCAACAATGTGCATAAAATAGCACACGGCATGTGTTACCTACAACTGTGATTTGGGCAGCTAACTTACCCTCCACACCTCGATTATGTGCCTGCGTCCCATATCTAATACTTCCTTACATGCTATTCTCACAAAGCAGATTTGAAGCCAATTCTCAGAGGTACACTAGTAAATGGTCCGTGCGAGTAATAAGGAAGCACTCGCATCCATGCATATTTAAGAAAGTTATATATTGCGTATGTCACCTTGACTTGATGAGGCACATTATTCCAAAATGTAGTGCAAATTCCTTTTATCCCGTTTCTCTTTATAGAGTCAAATAAGAAAAGAGCTTTCCTACTGCTGTCACAATTTCTTTTCGTCCATGAGTGGGACATTTATTCAAAGCATGCCACACATTTCTCGCTCACTCTCAATTTTCATTATTTGCTCTATTTCAGATTGTGACTCAGAACATTATTCTGCATATTAAGAGGCTGCAAGCACTGCCTGCATTGTATGTAACAGTAAATTCCAATCAGCCAAGAGCCCTTGTCTACAACCCAACAACCTAAAGGGGTTATATACACTCTTCTACATTGCAACACATTTACTTCACTCTTTTTCCCAGTATTCTTTTTGTAACTATTTGCATCTAAACCAAGTGTAAATCCATTCTGAGTTTCAACTTGAAAAGTGCGATAGGAAAATCCTAAATGTTCAAGACAATCTAATAAATTACTAACTGCAGGGCTCAACAATAAGGATTGCTTACTTGCCCTGGCCAGTGAGAAAGAATTTTTGGCCAGATGACGGAACTGTCACTAAAATTGTTCCTTTTATTGATCTTGTACATTCATTTTTTTTTTATGCCTTGCAAATGTAAACATTTGTTTTACTGTTATGTACACTACCGTTCATAAGTATACTTTCTATTAAAAGTGATAGCAAATACATTAATAATGTTGTATTTATAATGTAATAAATATTTATATTTCAAATAAATGCTTCCGCTATAATATAGCGGAAACTATATTAAGTTGTTTGTTATTAAACAACGCAATGTTTCAACGTTGATATTAATAAAACATTTTCTTAAGCACCATATCAGCATATTAGAATGATTTCTGAAGGATCTGACACTGAAGGCTGGAGTAATGATGCTGAAAATTCAGCTTTGCCACCACAGGAATAAATTAAATTTTAAATTATATTAAAATAGAAAATAATATTTCACAATATTACTGTGTTTAATGTATTTTTCATCAAATGAATAATAAATGCAGCCTAGACACCTCACTTACCCCACACATTTGAATAGTAGTGTATCTTGCATTGCTGTTGCAAACTTGCTGATTTGCCACCAATCTAATGTTATCCAACTGGTTAACAAAGATGAGGTTTTGTTTATTTTAAAATAAATAAATAAATTATACAAAAAAGGCTAGTAAAAATAAATAAACACACAAACCAAAGTGTGTTTTGCATAGTATCAGTGTCAGTGTTTATGCCAAAAGTGTTACATATTTGTTTGTTTTTTATACAAATTAACAAAAATGTTAATTTTTAATTAAACAAAATAGCAAATATAAAAATTGTTAAAATAGTAATTGTTCATTAATAAATTTATATATTTTGCTGGGGCCAGTGATAGTTTTTTTCCAGGGCAAGTAAAACTTAGAACTCCTTATTTGAGTTGGTTAATTAAGAATCTGACCCAAAGTGAATAAAATGTCACATGACATAAGAAATTTCAGCAGGAATCATCAAACTCCACAACAGAAGAGTTATTTAGCAAGCGGCACAAGCATTACTGATCTTGCTGTGTAAAACTTCACCTTAGATTACCCACTGTCACCTTCTGGGAGCGGGGGCAGACAAATAATAGGATGAGGTACACTCTTAAAAATAAAGGTGCTTCAAAAGGTTCTTCAAGCGATACCATAGAAGAACCATTTTTGGTTCCACAAAGAACCATTCAATCAAAGGTTATTTAAAGAACCATCTCTTCCTTACCTTTTTATAATCTGAAGAACCTTCTTTTGCCACAAAGAACCTTTTGGGAAACAGAAAGGTTCTTCAGATGTTTAAGGTTCTTTATGGATCCATTTAGACAAAAAGGTTCTTCTATGGCATCGTGAAGCACCTTTATTTTTAAGAGTGTAGTGGTAGTGGAAGATTGTGGTCACACTTAAGTAATAGAGTGTTCTTATGCAGCAATGCCCAGTGTGAGCCACTGTAAATGATTCCTCAGCAACAAAAAAGCAATCTCTTTTGGAGCATTTAGCCACATTGCGATAGAGGAAGTGACGCAGTTCATTCATGCTGGAGCAGAGACAGCAGAATGCATTGTGGCATCAGTGTGTCACTCGCTCCGACTGTTTCGCCTCTCAGTCTCACATCTCAAATTTTTAAAGGAACTATCAGTAACCACAGCACAGAGCAGAGGCAATGAGAAACTATGTAGCTAATGGACTAACAAAAAAGCTGAGTCATAGAAATGAAAAAGGGGAGAAAGTTAGAGAGAGCGAGAGAGAGAGAAAAGGCATGATGGGTCAGTGTGCTGCTCAGAGAGGTATATTAAAACAAGATAGTTCATTGCATTCAAAAATAAAAATTCTGTCCTTATTTACTCACTCTTGTTGCCATTCCAAAACTTTGACTTTTTCGTCCTCCTGTGGAAAATATTTTCTCAGGAAGGTTTTTTTTCTTTTCTTTCTATTTCTGTGGGGTGCAGTGTTGTTTTGAACCCCACTGACTCCGATTTAATGGATACAAAATGTTTTCTTTAAAGTATCTTCTTTTGTGCTCCACAGAATAAACAAATAAATAAAAATAAAATGTCATACAGGTTTTAAACAACATGAAGGTAAGTAAATAATGGCAAAATTCAAATTTTTAGGTGAACCATCCCTTTAATGACATTATAGACTTATTTTAATTTTATCTCACTGCCTAGAACTTGTACATTCGAAATGATTGTCCGTGTAACTACAGTCATGAAAGTAACACAGCACAGCACTTATTACATTTAACAAGCAGCAATTATGTTTTTCTATAAAGCTCTGGGCCCCAAGATAACTGAGTTGGTTTGAAAAGGAAGATGGGGGCCTCAACAGAGATTAGAACATTTACATGTCTCTCTCCTTTCAGACATTGTGTTGCTCCTAGCCACTCTCCCATGGGCAGCGCACTGGAGACTGAAAGAAATGACAGAACTCAGACAGACTGAGTGGTAGGCTCTCTTGTGGCAGTGAGAAGAACCGCTCCTCCACAGGGACAGCTTAAAGCAGAGTCCCCCTTTCTCACCAAATATCTCAGTCCACATCTAAAGTGACACAGGCTACAATTTCCTTTACCAACAGTGCTGGAACTCCCTGAAATCATCCAAAGCACCATCAGCTCGCTCTCTCCGAAAGTGCCGTTATGATTTGCAATCAGAAGTGTAATACAGCAGAAATTCTAGGAACTTTATTCCTTGCTTGTTTGTAAACAGGAGCTGAATATATACTTCGGATAAGTGTGCTCATTTTGACAGTCATGATACTAGTTTGAAGAGACGTAACAGTCTTATTATGAACTGAATAGCAATCAGTGGGAAACTCAATTTCTTAATTTAGAAAGAGTTAATTTGGTGGTCTACAGCAAATCTATGACAGGTTGGCACTACAGAGATTTACATTTTGTAGTTTTACGATATTAGGAGATTTACAGATCTGGGTGTGATTTCAATTCATGAGTTAGAATTTGAGTTGAATTGGACATAATCCACAGGAAATCCAATTAGAATTGTTGTGATGAGGAATTTATTGAATGTCAGTTCAAAGGAATTATCAACATGTGTATTTCTGGGAATACAGAGACTGAATTCAGTTCAAATTTAAAATGTAAGGAAGAATTAATGAACTGTAATTTCATAACACTGTTAGTTATAGCATTTCCAAATGTATGTACATCTCCAGTGGGGACTAGTCATGGTGTCTTAATGCTCTATCACAACCTCCAGAACGTTATCCTAGCTTGACGGTCCAACATCGACCCCAAGCTACTTGGACGTACCAATTAAGAACCAAAGCAGAAACATCCAGGGGCTCATTAAGTAGCCACAAGGTGCCTTTGAATGGTCCGCTGTGGAGCTGTCTCTTTGAGGACAGGCCCCATTACAGCAGACAGCGACCGAACTGATAGCAGAGATAAATGATGTGAGACCTGTAGCACCAGGCACCCTGACTCTGATAAATAAACATGGTGAGATCTCTGCCATTGTTTAATGTGGCAGGAGCGTGGATGGCTCTGAACCCACACAGCTAACCACCAGAACAACACCGGATCATGAATAAGCCATGAGGGATGCAGCAGGGTAAGGCAAACATGTCCCTTTCTCAGAATAAAAGAAACACTCGTAGAGCAGAAAGGAGGATTTTGTGTCAAAATATTCAGTGCATATTCATAGTTTGACAGTGGACCCACAGTCCTCAGTGCTAATGGTGCATGCAATGCGGCTATAATGTGTGTATGTTGTGTACAATAGTTTGTGTTTGGGCAATACCTTATCTCAGTTACTTTTAAAAACCTTCCTGTGATAGAGCAAAAACACCTCTACACTGCATCACCTGAAAGTTGTGGGAAAAGAGGTGCTGTACTGCCCCTTGTGGTTGTGAAGGGAAATACACCTCCTCTCCTGTTGTTCTCACACATCAATGGTTGTCCTTGAGCTCCTGTACAAGCTTCTCACCTGCACGGATAATAATGCCAATGGCAATTTATTGAGAATCTGATTTAATTTGAAGCTTGACACTCAACACAGACTTAAAAGCTGCCCTGTAAAGCATCAGGGGACAAAAAGGGATGAAGATTTTAGTGCATGTGTTAAAGTATAGGTACTTAGAAAGAATCTTAAAGGGATAGTTAACATCATTATTTACTAAACCTCATGTCTTTTCAAACCTGAGTGTTTTTCTTTCTTCTTCCGAACACAAAAGAAGATTTAAAAAAAATAAAAATAAAAAAAACGCCCAATGGGGTTTGGACCTCAATGTTCTTTTAATATCCACAGAAGAAATAAAAAAAATAAAAAAGGAACTATATGAGGGTGAATAAATAGTGAGAAATTTTTCACTTTTGGGTGAAGTGCTGCTTTAAGAAAAGGAAAAGTTATTGCAAGAAGCCTTCAGCACTTGAGCATAAGCTCAGTCAGCTGGAATGGAGACGGGTCAATATTGTAGTGTTCAAACAGCGGGAGGCATTCGCCAAAATGTGGACAAGGTTCCTCTCTGTTTATGACATGACTGACCAGAAAACTTGTAGAGGGAGTGGTAACACAAATAAAAAAGTAAAGTGATTGGTAAATGGGAGCTAAGAAAAAGCAGGAGAGTGAGAGGTGAAAGACAGCAAGAGCGAGCAAGATTGTGTCCTCATTGCATTAGCTTCAATTTGTTCTAGGCAAAAGCTGGCACTGCGGTAACTCAGACAGCCAACGCTGCTCCTTTATTCTCTCTTCAATTCTAGGAGTGTGCTGTGCCTGTCAGAAACATCTCCTCCAATTCAGTAGACTACCAACCCACAACAGTTATTTTACATTATGGTAGTGACTATGTTTTTGAACAAATCTTTTAAGTGAACAAATAGTGTTTCTGTTCCATGTACTTACTTACTGCATGTAGTGTGTGTGTGTGTGTTCACTGAAGTCTCCCATTTTTTAAAAAAATATGACTGCTTTCCTGCTTTCAAATGTTGAAAATGGACCCTTTTCACATTTTAAGGACTGCCAATTACTTTTGAATTCCCATTCACTCCAACAGCAAAAGAAACAATCCACTATTATCTTTCTATGACTTTCAAAAATAGGAAAATAAAATATAGAAAAATGGATTACAGCCGTCAAGAGACAAAAATGTCAAATATACAGTCACTCTCTCAGTAGCTAATTTGATTTTATTATTTGTTTTATTTTTTGTTATTTAATATAAAGTACAGTTTTAGAATTGTACATAAAATATTATATATATATATATATATATATTATTGAGTAAATGGACACGTAAACAGTGGCAATCAATGACAATCGATAATGGGTTGTGAGGTACATTTCATTGGTTTGAGCTACTCAACGAATACGCCTTACACTGAACGAATAGGCGTTTGAAGTCTAAATAAGACAATATAAATATAAAATGTCTATAACAATATAAAATAGATGGAGAGTGATAGATCTACTCTGTTTTCATTTGTGGGGTAACCGCTTATGATGCTTATAAACTCTTTCTGAAGTGTCTTCCAGTTTCAGTTTTGAATGACTCTGTGTACTTGTTATGTGTATTATTCCATAACTTTAATTAACTGTTCATTTAAAATGCTTAGTTGTGAGAAATATGACATAATAATATAATAAACTATATTATGGTTTGGATATACTCACATACATACATTCTACTCCCATAAAGTGATATATACTATGCAGAAAATCTCAACTGCTTGACTGTTTACATAATTGCAAAATGTAAACAATATTATCACACAGCACGTGATTTCACAATTTGTTAAATATGACTATAAGGCACGAAGATCTGTAAAGATCTTTGAAACAATGTGTATTGTAAAAAGCATTATTCAAATAAAATTGACTCGACTTGAAACTGAACTAATAGTAGTTGAGTATAATCAGTATATTTCTTGCAATACAGCAGTGCAAATAGTTCAGACACAGATCGAGAAGACAGACTGAACTGAACATGAACTAATTCATAATGTAAAACTCCCACATGGTTTTATGTGTGATATAAGATTTTTAAATGTCCCTTTCTGCTAGATCAGTAGCATCACTGCAGCTACATTTAAAGGTATTTGGAGGTATTTAGAGAGGTATTTCTATTCTTTCTGCACTAAGAGAGATTGGTAGCCAGTGTCTGATCTGTGCTCATTGATCAAGCCTGAAACGGGTCCATTAGTATGCAGGTCCTGCCCCCAGACACAAACCAGGGGAGAGAGAGCATCTGCGAGTAGCCGCTGCGGCTTTTACTGCTGATTCTATAGCGCACGCTTCCCCACAACGAGTCTTTGCTAATGAAATCTGACTGCACTTTCATACAAACACTCACGCTCAACAGCTTTTGGCCTCTACAAATACACGCTGAAAAAGACAGTTAAACACGCCCAGATACGTAAATACACACCAAATTGCTCTCCTCTCGATCTCTCTGACAGATATGCATACACACATTAATCCACAGAAGGAGGGGTGAAGGAGACAGTTTGCCAAGCATAAGTGGAGGAAGCTATTCAAAAAGGTTTCATTTCCTTACCATTTAATCTTTAACCCAAATATAGAAATGAGAGGCACTTTATCACCTTACCTCTTCACTGCAATCAGATCAGCCACACTTACTGCTCATCACTGTCTGTCTGATAGAAACATTTTTTTTTGCTTGTCTTTCATTCTCCTTTCCTTCCTTTTTCGCTATCCCATCTGAAGGCAGCAGGTTTCCTTTATTACATTAATCCTTTTATTCTCTAAGGTTTAATCTTTAAACAATTTGTCTTCTCCCAACATTCATTTCAAATGCAAAATGGATGGCTTGAAAGCGGTGGTCCCAATGACATTGTCGCCTCACCGTGCCTCCAATTCATCTGCCACAATGACAGTGAGGCAATCAAAGAGACAAATATGTAAGCACAGAGAACAAGTGCACTTATCTGAGATAATGTGTGCATAAAAATGACACTAGAGGCAAAGGCAAGAAGTCTCAAGGTAAATGCAATCAGTACAGGCGGTCCTCCTTTCTCACAGCCTGCTTTCCTTACAACTATAATATATGAAGAGTCTGAAACTCTTAAAAAAATAATATAATCATTCGCAATATTTTATTTCCAAAATGATTTTTTAAAGGTGTTAAACACTGCAACAGAAGATAGGCTAATGAATATTTCAAAGGATCTTTTGTCATCCATGTTGAATTTATGACAAAATGAAGGGTAAAATGTAATTTGTTGAGGTAAATGTTTATAATGCTTAAAAACTCCTAATAACTCAGTGACTCGTTGAATTTGAGTGTCTCAGCGTCAAACCCTAATCCTAATCCTAACCATATAGAAAGTACATGTAATTAATTAATATCACTCAGTACTTTAATGTATAATTACACTGTAACAAGGACACCTTAAAATAAAGTGTAACCTAACAATCTAACCGAGAAAGTATCAGTGAACATCAGCTCATGAAACCAAAAGATTTGAGTCACTGAAGTCAAAATCAATTATCAATAATTATTTTTAATCATACTATTGATTCTTATTATGCTTAACTATTTAACAATAATCATTGTGGTGGATGTTTAGATAAGGAAAATAATGCTTATAATTTTGTCAAAAATAAAAACAAAAACAATGGCATATACAATCATATAGACACTCATATAGAGTGAATGAGTTTCAAGTAATCATCCATGATGGTTTGGCTGTAACATCACACCCTGACAGGTAAAAAATGGCTTTTGATGATCCACTGTAATGAACAGTATGCATCAGACACACAACTCCAACCACATGAAGTAAAATGAGTACTGATTTGCATGATTTTAATGTATGCATGCTTGTTCTGTTGTGTAACTGTTTAGCTCATGGAAATACATAACTTGGCTTTACACAGAGTTATATTCAGTATAATCCGCCAGTGAAAGACTACCAAGGTAGCATGATTACTAAATTCGTGTTTAATAAATATGGGCTAATAATATGTATATCTCAATAGTTAAAAGACAAAGGCAGCAGTGACCAGTCAGATGGAGTAATGGTTTCATAAAACAACATTCCCTGCTATTAAGGGTTCAACAGGCATACGAGCAGCAGCAGATATTCACTTCACATCCCACATGCCACCCCACCCTGGCATAATGGTTTTTACAAGAGCAATATTGCCAAACATGACCTGCACATCATTGTGTCTGACCCACCTAACAGTGCAATTAAAGCAATTTCAACACACAAACGCACCCATGAAAAATGGTAGAAAAACGTCTAATATTGCTAATTCACTTTGCCTATCGCATGACAGAGACATTATTACAAGCCCTGTTCTCACCTATGCGTATTTAAAAGACTTTGTTATTACTATTCACACAGATCACATAGCGTATGTTGTGGGATGCAGGAAGAGCACTAATTTAAGTGCTGAGGTTTTTTAACACCTCTACAGAGACAGATTAACACTTGTTAAAAGAACAAGGCTGCTGGTACCCCCTGCTGCAGGAATGGAGCCCCAAGGTTCCACTGCTGTTCAAATGTGTCTAATCTCATCTTTTTAACTGCTTACTTTACATGAATTTTTTTTTAAATTTGATTAATAATCATGCCTCATTAAAATGTGTTCCAGTGAAAACAGAGAAACTTGTTGAGGAAGATGGGAGGCCTGCCATCTATAGATCCACTACATATCCCTGGGGCTTTTTTAAAACCCTTTATGGAGCAGTTCCTCTGAAATTATTATTATTATTATGTATTTTTATTAAATAAGGGATATTACACAGCCAGCCAGTCAACCACGATATGTGATTACACACTAAAAAATGCTGGGTTATTTCAACCCAACTTTGGGTCAAATTTGGACTAACCCAACTTTTGGGTTAAAAATTGAATGCCAAAATTTAACCCAACGGTTGGGTTAGTCCATATTTGACCCAAAGCTGGGTTGAAACAACCCAGCATTTTTTAGAGTGTAGAATCCGATGTGGAATGGATGACTATACACTATCCCACTTATGACACGAGACTGACCAAAAAAATAAATACATTGTATTGATTTTAAATAATTTAAATTTTAGCTGTAACCTGTATCATCTTAAAGCATCTACAGGCAAAATAACAGACAAATATGTTCCAACACCCATTTCAAACTCTGCAAGAAAGACATGTGATGCATGTTCAAAATGAAAAGGACACCTGGTTGAATGTGAAGTAACCAAACACGATACACTTCAGCTTGAATCTTAAAGGTAGATGCAATGGTTTGATGAGGAACTTCATAAAAGAAAAAGAGCCTCTAAACGTTTAGTATAGTAGTAGGGCATTCTCCAATGCACTGCGCTGAGGGACTCTTTTATTTACTTTTCTGTTGTGTTTTGCTCTAGTTCTCTTTTCAATGCACCACTGCAGAATCAAACCGTATCGTGCCATGTGTTTCTTTTGTTTTCAAGGATTGTGGGCAAAAGGTATCAGACAGTGATGAAAGCCTGTGCTGCATTATTAAAAGGGGTATCAGCAAGAGGCTTGCAGAGGTATTATGGGAGAAAAATATTTGAGTTGATTTTTCTTGTCTTCAGAAGAAACTAGTACACAACTGTGGAGTAGAAAAATACAAAAAGGTCAAATATGAGTCAGTGCAATGGGCTTTTTATCTGCTGTAATAGTTGTATCAATACCAATTTGACAAGTGTGTTGACAGCAAGGGACAGAGCAGCAGATGACAAAAAGAAAATGCTTCTATTTTTAAAACGTGTTCAAATCTGATCCTCTTCTCAAAGCTTCACTAGGTTGTCTAAGAACAGATGAGGACAATTCAATCCCCCCAAACTGAACACTGGTTTGTGTTCACAATGTCACAATGACAGGAGAGACAAGCTGTCAATATCTATTTTAGCTGAAGTTGTTCTCCAACTGCTGTTTGTCCTATACGTCACGCCGCCTTTGATAGAATTGATTCATATTATGTACAGAACATTCTACCCATAATGTTTACCAAATAAGCATAAAATAATGCTGGATAGGTGGCAGCTTTTTCACGTCCCACGTTCCCATTGAAAGCTGAATGACAGAGCTTGTTCACAGAGAAAAGAAAATTCATCTTAAATTCTTTGTCAATTTGACACGCTAAAGCACACTGGGAGTTGGATCTGTGCTGGCTCACCACATGGCTATGACAACTCTCCATAACACAGTGTAAGATGCCCGTGTTTACATCCATCCCTTCAGCTCGACTCCCACTGACAGGTGACAGCGGCACAATGAAAGCGTCGCATTAGAAAGCGCGCTATGCTCTGTAGCTGTAGCATATTCCATCTTCTCTTTCAGACTCTCTAAAATGTTATCTCTCCAGCAATGAGGCCAGGTGGACCGCTGACTTATCCATTTTAATGGAGGGGAGAGAGTTTCTTCATGTGTCTGTATTGCTAGGATGGATTTTTATGATAGCATCAGTGATGTGGGCATGTCTTTTGGCACTCATTTCGTACCGTGATGATGAGGTTCAGCTGCAGTATCAAGGTACATGCCAGAAAGCATTATAAAAGACAGGTCACTGCGGTCTATACTTCATTAACAGTTAACACAAATATGTCTACAAACTTTTTTTGTACTCAAATAGCTCAACAATGTAAAACCTTAACAATTAAAAGATGGGAGTATGTAGAAGAACTATCTACTATACAGTCAATAAGAACAAAAGAAACTAAATAGAGCAAGGATGACCTTTATGTATTATATGTGGTGAATGCTTGAGCCTTGGTCATCTTCTACCAGGATCTATGTTTTCTCAAGGATACATTGGAACAACCTCTGAATCAATGACAATGAGAACAAAAGGACAAAAAGAGGACATACAGAGGACAAAAGAAATAGGAAGCTGCTTCAGCCACTTTTGTCCCATTAGTAAGGCCTGTCCATGTCGCAAACATCCTGTTCCACACACACAATTCTCTGAGAGAAACATAATAATGAAGAAATGTCATCTGTGGTGACCAAGAAGTATTCCTGGCCTGCCCACCTTACAAAATGTGTTCTACCGATGGATTCTAGATTATGAGACTGCCAAAATGGCATACTCTCCGCATAGGTACATTTTATTTTTTTTTACTTGGTGACCATTAGCACATTCTATATAGTATGTGGCATCGTGAGATAGTAAAGCGGATAGTAAAATGTCCAAAGTATGCACACTTCAGAATCTCACCAGGAAATAGTAGGTCATCCGGTGACTTTTTGTCCACTGTTTTATGAATACTGTGAATTCAGACATACTACTCTGTTCAATTACTGTTTTCACCTACTGTATAGTAGAGAAGCATGTGATTTCGGATGCAGCCCACTTGTTTTTTTGTTTTGTTTTGTCTTTTCAGAATTTTGCATCATTCAGAATTGAATTGAAAATGCATTTACATTCCAGTTCAGTTCTTTAAAGGCACAATATGCAAGATATCCAAAAACCACTAGAACAGTGTTATATATTTTGCTGACTTCTGTACTTACATGACTTGTGTACTTATCCCAAATGTTTTGAAGAATGTTTAAATCCAGAGAAATAAGCTATTTTAACTAGTGACACGGACCGTGTCTATAGTGTCATTGTGTCGCCTGCTAATGACGTCATAACCCCTCGATTTCCGAGAAAAACATGGAAGAAAAACTTTTGTAGAAAACATGGAAACACCAAAGACGCTTTAATATGTTGTGCGTTTTAATAGACCGGTGACGACAGCACAGAGTAGCATTATAACAGAACTTTTAAATGTATCTAGTATGATAAAACAGCACTGCTTTCCCCCACATACGCACGACCGGAAGGAGCGGAAGCGGTCGACTGTGGCATAATAAAAGCTCCGCTGCTTTCGAGCTGTGTGTCACGTTCGTTCAGCGGCCTCGTTTCGCTTCGACGGCTTTCAGCCTCACCCTGCTTCATTCTACTACGTTAATAAATCATTAGCTCATCAATGAACATGATTTCTGCTCGAGTCCCGTCGGATTGCATCGGCTGTGGGGATGACGACAACTTCCATGATTCCACACTCAGCGTCATCAAACTACGCCTTTGTCTCTGTTTATTTTGAATACGCGCCCTCTAATGGTGAAAAATTACATATTGTGCCTTTAATTTGAATTGAGGTAGCAAACAGAAATGAGATTTGCAATTGCATTCAAAACGGCATCTGAATGTACATTACTGTTTGGGTTCAGTGAGCACCAAATCAGCATATTAGAATGATTTCCGAATGATCAAGTGGCATTGAAGACTGGAGTAATGGCCATCACAGGAATACTTTGCATTTTAAAATATATTAAAATAGAAAACCGTTATTTTATTATTGTAACAATATTTCACAATAATACTGTTTTTGCTGTGTTACGATCAAATAAATGCAGCCTTGGTGGGCATAAGGGACCTTTTTTAAAAACATTAAAAATCTTACTGAACCTAAAATTTGGAACAGTAGTGCAAGCAGAAATAAAATAATTTACAATTCAAAGAACTTCATGTCATTTTAAACAAAAAATTTGTCCTTTTTATCCTTTGAATGCTAGCTTGACAAAAACAAAAGTTTTGGTAACACTTTATAATAACTTTCATTAATAAATCATTAACAAATATTATATGATGCTTAATGGATCATTAGTTAATATATATATATATATTAACTATTTATTTATATTCAAAGAATCGTGAGATAATGTGCTTGTTAATGTTTGCTAATAAACTTACTAAACATTAGAAAATGTTCAAACATCATTATTTCATGCAAGTTAAAATGCTTATAAATGTCATTAAACTTTAAATTCTATATGATCAAGCACTTATTGAAAATCTACAAATGATTTTAACAGATGTTATAAAATGATTAAAAGCTTGTGTTAATGCACAACTCTTTTGCTGCTATTGAGGTAACGTGAGATAATGTACTTGTTAATGTTTGCTAATAAACTTACTAAACATTAGAAAATGTTCAAACATCATTATTTCATGCAAGTTAAAATGCTTATAAATGTCATTAAACTTAAAATTCTATATGATCAAGCACTTATTGAAAATCTACAAATGATTTTAACAGATGTTATAAAATGATTAAAAGCTTGTGTTAATGCACAACTCTTTTGCTGCTATTGAGGTGTGATACGGGTAAGGTTAGCGACAGGTTTGGTGGTATGGGTAGGTTTAAGGGGTCAACAGTGTACACGGGTCAATTTATAAGGGAACACGGTTAAATTGGTTTATATTATATTGTTTTAATAAATGAACAAGTATTTTATTTTTAAAAAATGATTTGTTTACTCCTGTTTATTTATGATTCAAGGAAAATCCTGTTTAATGATATACTGAAAAGTAGTAAACTAATCTGAGTGTTGAGGTAATCAAAAAAAAAAATTTGCACCAAAATTACAATCTGTTGTCTTTAGCAAGCATTTAGCTAAATTAACCAGCCACCCTTTACACAAACCTTGTTCCATTAGCTAAAAGTCCAATGCCCATAACGATACTAAATGATTAGTAATCATTTATAAACATTTACAGGGAACACGGTTAAATTGGTTTATATTATATTGTTTTAATAAATGAACTAGTATTTTATTTAAAAAGAAATGATTTGTTTACTCCTGTTTATTTATGATTCAAGGAATATCCTGTTTAATGATATACTGAAAAGTAGTAAACTAATCTGAGTGTTGAGGTAATCAAAAAAAAAAATTTGCACCAAAATTACAATCTGTTGTCTTTAGCAAGCATTTAGCTAAATTAACCAGCCACCCTTTACACAAACCTTGTTCCATTAGCTAAAAGTCCAATGCCCATAACGATACTAAATGATTAGTAATCATTTATAAACATTTACAAATGATGAATAGTTTCAACTTTAGAATGGCTACTGCATGAACAACTTACTAATAAATGATTATTAGTAAAGATGTGTGAATAGGGTAAATTCAATTCAAATAGAGGTCTGCACAACAAACAAAGACCAACAAATGAAGATCATATGAACTGAAAGTTTACTGACATTTGTAAGCATTTCAATTTACATTAAATAATCATATGTTAATCATTAGGTAATGTTTAGTAAGTTCATTAGTAAACATTAACAAGCACATTATCTCATATTTCTAGCATATTTCTATAAATGAAAGTTATTATAAAGCGTTACCACAGTTTTTAAGGTTTATAGGCCTTTCACACAAGATTTCGGACAACCCCTGGTGTCTAAATGAATTATGTAAGCAGACTGCTCTGCTGAGAGCCACACATTAACTTCTCCGTTATATTCCCTGGTGTATGTTGAATTTCCAGTGGTATAATGTTTTGGCATTGTTGTTCAGATGCTTTATTGCACTTCAATGCAGCAACCATCAATCTGTTAAGGCTTGTAATACCAGTGACACACCAGGGATGTAATTGTTATGAATGGGAAGGGGTGAAGGAGGAAGAAAAGAGCAATCGTGTAAAACAAACCCAATATGCCACATGACAACAGGAATTAATGTGAGCCCTTAAAGTGTCTGGAGAACGGCTGAGGCTGCTGACACTAAGAGGCTTGATTGACTGGTTAACCAGCTGGACCTCACATTCATTAACACACAGGAACTCAGGGATCCTTGCAGGCTAACCTGGTCAGCCAACAGGTTAAGAAGAGACACTGCTCTCTAATGGCAGAAGCAACTGGTATTTTGCTACTCTGAGCTGAACTCTCACACAGACGGTGGAGCGTGTCATAGTACAATGAGTTTATAGAATGCTAAATATGGTTTTCCCGTGTAGTGAGAGACACACAGAGAGGGAGCGAACAGATGGGGGCTGTAAACAGCTGTCACTGCTTACTCTGTGGGTCTACTGAAGGCTGGTCACTGGAATATATGCAAGCAGAGACCCATCTATCCTCTTGTCTCACTCTCCGCTGGAGAGTGAGACAATGAAAGGAGCCAGTTTCCATGAATTTCATTCAAACATTCTTCACATGTGTGAGTTTCTCACATCCAGTCTATCAAAAACCTACCACATGGTGTCTATTGATGAACAAATAAAAAAAGTTATCTACAGGTCAGAGAATGTTATTTACAGCCAAAAAAAAAAAAAAACAAGACATTCATTACAAAGTTTTGCAGTAACAGTAGTACTACTGAGTACTCTTGATTGACAGGCAGCTGCTGTGAAAGGCATTTGTGTCTTGAGGTGATTTGGCTGTGCTCCATGCTGAAGGCTGGTCACTGGAATATATGCAAGCAGAGACCCATCTATCCTCTGCCAAAATAAATCCATTCATCCCCAGCTGGAGAGTGAGACAATGAAAGGAGCCAGTTTCCATGAATTTCATTCAAACATTCTTCACATGTGTGAGTTTCTCACATCCAGCCTATCAAAAACCTACCACATGGTGTCTATTGATGAACAAATAAAAAAAGTTATCTACAGGTCAGAGAATGTTATTTACAGCCAAAAAAAAAAAAAAAACAGACATTCATTACAAAGTTTTGCAGTAACAGTAGTACTACTGAGTACTCTTGATTGACAGGCAGCTGCTGTGAAAGGCATTTGTCTTGCACAATTGGTGGCTGACTAAATACTTTTTTGCCCCACTGTATATATTTAAGCTTATTGGTAGATTAATTTCTATTACTGCTGCGCCCACCACAGAATATCAAAAACTTCATACATCGTTAGATCCACAGAGCAGCTCATATACATCGACTTGACTGAAAAACTGGGAAATGCTGTTGGCTGTTGTGTGACAGCAATTTAACCTATTACACAAACAAATGTTTATTATGAGGTTGAGTTCAGTTATTTATTAGTCAGTTACTTATTGACACTTTTATTTCCATATTGAATAAATGAAGCTTCCATATCACGTTTGAATACAGTATAGCGTTGTTCCCATATAGCCGTGATTTAAAGCTTTCTCTGGCATTTTCAAAGGCACGTAACATAAAATACTGTGGCTTGGCATGATACACAGTCTAATGGTCTAACGAAATCCAGTTTTAAACATCTTTTACTGTACCCATTGTATGGCCCTTATATGACCTATGTGAGCCAATGCAGATGAATGAAGTTATCTCAGGACGAGACCGCCCTGATTGTAAAGCAAAACGTGATTGGCTATAGCGAGATCGTTCTACGATTGGTCAGCGAATGTGGCTTTTATCTGATTGGCTTGAGTAGACGGTGGGTGGAGTCCACGTATTTGTGGATTGTCAGCACGTCTTGATGCAAGAAATGTTTCACAATTCGCAAATGCACAGGACGCGATTCACAAATGCGTGCAGCTATCTACAAATGCACAGGATGCGATTCACAAATAAATGCCAGGCAAAGTTGTGGTTGTGACATAAATATATATTTGTGAATATGTGTTTTATTTGCAAATCTCATTTTATTTATTTGTGAATTTAATTCATGTTTGTGAAACTTTAAGATTTATTTGTGGATCTCATTCTATTTATTTGTGGATCATAATCTATTTATTTGTAATTAAGCAACAATTCTACCCCCATACAGACTGTATGCTAAAATATTAAGGCCCTGATACACTTCAAGCAAAATCAAAGAACTAACTGGTGGTGTGACTTCATTTCAAACAAAATGAATATACCACTGCTTGCGTATTTCAAACTTCTTTTTACCCTGAGTGAAGAATAAAACTGAACTTTGCTGTGAGTATATAGAGGCCTTTATGCTTCAAACGGACCATAAAATGGGGTTCAGAATGACTGTGGATGTTAAAATGCATCTTAGAAATTTAAGCTATATTGAATAAGATGCAAAATCATGTGCATCTTCACCAGCCTCACATACACACACACACACTCGACATGCAGCGGCTGATCTTTGAAGTCCCCTGCCTCCATTCGCTTCTTCTCTGTAATTCCCATTAACATTGCAGTGAGTAATGAGTCTTAGAAGATTAAACATCTTTATCCCCCCTCACACTCACAGAAGAGTAATTATCTGAGCAGTACAGTGATACGTTATCTTCAGAAGTGACAAGAAAACAAATAAGCCTACGCACGGCTGTGCGGTCGCACACACACACAGACTAGAGATATTGGCGAATGGTCTCTCGCTTGTTTCTGAATGGACTTCCCCTGGAATCATCAGGGACCTGCTGACCAGAGAGTGTCTCACAGAGCCTCTTCTGAAGAATCGCCTAGGCCAGCGGTATCTAATGAATTCATTAAGGAGATAGGACTGTGCTTGTAAAATGCTAAGCATACAAGATCTGTGCGCTCTGAATGATAATTTATTTTCAAAAGAAAATGGATGGAGTGGAATAACTGTTATTAACAGATACAAGAACCTAACAATCGTTCTCACGGGCAAATCTCTCACCATTTCAGCTTTGTCAATAATATTACACTGTCATTTGACCATGATTTAAGGAGCTGATCTGAAGCCTTTTTGCCTCCTGCTGCTACCAAAAGAGGCTATAAAATCTATTTTAGTTGTGTCTGGGTAAACAGGAAAATGGAGGGTAAGAGAAAGGGCAGCTTTCATTTTAAATCAGTTTGCTCTTAGCCTTGTGCTCTTTTTCAACGGGCAAAAAGGGGTTTTGAGGCATATTAAAGTTGGATGTTTGGATAATGGATTTCACTTGTATGCTTCCTGCTGTTTTGGAGTACCATGGCCATTTCTAAAAATATGTTGCACATTTTCTTGGTTACTTTCCTTTAGCAGAGTTTGTTACAGCCTGGTGACAAAAACTCTTACATCCTCTTGACAGAACATACTTTAATCCAATGCAGTGAAGTGACATGTGGCCAGGTATGGTGACCCATACTCGGAATTTGTGTTCTGCATTTAACCCATCCAAGTACACACACACAGTAGTGAATACATGCACAAACCGTGAACACACACCCGGAGCAGTGGGCAGCCATATTGCAGCAGGTCCCGGGGAGCAGATGGGGGTTCGGTGCCTTGCTCAAGGGTCGTGGTATTGAGGGTGGAAGAGAGCTCTGTGCATTCACTCCTCCCATGACAATTCCTGTCGGACCTGAGACTTGAACCCGCAACCTTTAGGTTACAAGTCCGACTCTCTAACCATTACTTTATCTTGTGATGTTTTTCTTGTCTATGTATTTTAATTTGGTCTGGGCTTCCAGAACTTTAATTCATATAATGCACAACACAACTTAATTTAACATAATTTCAGTAATAATGATATTTGTTCTCTTAAAATTTAAATTTTTACTTTAATTTGCTTTTTTTAATTAAAATTTCATTTCTGTTATTATTTCTTTTTTTCAAAATACACTGCCAGAATTTTAAGGCAGTGTATTTAAAACATTAAGGTCCATTCCTAAACTTAACTGTCAAATGGGGCGTAATCAGATCGTACAAAAATGAATGAAATTTTACAAATTCATACAAATTTGCCACCAATTTGCCAAATGAAAAAAAAGAAAGAATAATAAATAAATAAATACAAATATTCAGAGAGTGTTGTCTTTCGAGCATTATTTACAACAAAATAAAACACCATTTTTGTGCTCCACATCTACTCTTGTCCTGCATGTCATTGTGTCTCCAACCTCTGGGTTACTCAACGGAATGGCTTCCATTTTGACACCTCTCCTACTTCCTTTAAAAGTTGTTTCAAACTATTTTTTTCTCTCTGCTACCTTAACACAGTGTCTACATTTGCATCTCTGAAACAGAACTCTCTCTGGCTCCCCTCTTTCCTCCTGCATGTGTTCTTTCCCAGCTTTCTTTACAAAAAGCCTCCATCTCAGCTGGAGCTTTCCTCCACATACAGAGTCTGATGCTCCTGCAGGGAAGGAGAATTCTCCTCCCCGCCGCCACAACAGAGAAGCCACATCAAATGGCAAACACCACCACAGGCTGCCTAAGCTTCAGAGTGAGAGATATAGAGCAGAAAAAAGAGGGAGCGAGATAGAGGAAGAAAGAGAGCGGGAAGCATGTTGTTGTGATAAACTGTGCCCCAGTGCAAGCTTGTTTCTGCTAACTTGTGTCTGTGCACTGCTGACAGATGTGAAAACAGATGCACTTAGTTTAGCACTAGGTGGATATGTGTGACCTGCTCCATCATTTTTAGACTCAGAAACACATTTGAGTTTTATGCATTAATAGTCTAATTATATAATTATTATGTTTCTCTAAACTGCTGTCGAAATATTATTTAAAGATTGCAAATAATTATCATATATTTTTTTACAGAATTAGATTTATTCAAACAAACATTAAATAATCCAGACTAGTGCCATGATATAATTTCCAATACCATGGGGAGAAATTGCCACAACATGAACAGCATAAAATTTTAACAGGATTCAAACAGATTATATAATAATAATAATAATAAACCCTCGAGCTTGTAAGTTTCTGTGCCAACAATACAAATAATTCACAATACAAATCTAGTAAAATAATGTAGTCATATGTCCACAAAAATAGTGGAATTGTGTTAACGTGAATTGGCACACTTTGCGTTCTAAATTCAAGTTAAACTCAAGTATTCATATATTTCTTTATATTTCAGTGTCAATATAAAGAAGATCTTTTTATATATATAATCTAGTGCATATTTAATTTTATAATGTAGTGCATTTTCATAAAGTATAATATAATGTAGTGCATTGTTAACCACTGTTACGACCCGGGGTAGCACCTGTTCCCTAAACGGGATCTGTTCGCCTCTAGGTGGCGTTCTGGTGTGTGTGTTCTTTTCTCTGTTTGCAGGGTGGAGACAAGCAGCAGGTGTGGTGGATTACGTATGATGAGTTGACTGATAAAAGGATCTGTCCTCCGGTGTGGTGGCCTCGTTGGAGCTTGACTTCTCTCCAGCACCAGATTTTGAGCTTTCTTTATTATTTGATCTTGTCTTGTTTTCTTTTCCCTTTTGGGGTTTATTATAGTTTAAAAATACGTTAATAAATGTTTATTTTGAGTTAACTTCTTTGTGCGTGGCCTCCCCATTTAATGTTGCGCTGCCTTGAGCCTGGTAGTTTGTAACATTTGGGAGCTCGTCCGTGGGAAACTGGAAGGAATGACCAGTATTTTGGATCATTATTGATTGGATAAATTCCAAAGTTGGGGAGAGCTGTGCAAATTTATATTATTTTTGGTAAGGGTAATGTTTTAAGTTGGAGTAAAAAATGTTCTGGTGTTGGAGAGTTGGCATCAAGTAAGCAAATATAGAATTGTAGAGCTCGCGGTTGTGGTTGTTTGATTCGGGTAAGTATGGCATTGTGTTGCATTTGTTTAATAGAAAGAAATGAGGATGTTGCGGTTTAGACCGCTAGAGCTTTGTGTCAGCCCCGTGTTAGGTATAGAGCGATTAACGCTGTTTGTTTTTTTTTTTTTTTTTGGGTGTGTCGGACGCGGGTAGACTGCTTGTGGTGGCAGTTGAGCTGCATGTGGGCGCACCGAAGAGATTAGGGTTGAGTTAGTTTAATTTTACGGGGTAGCTCTTAACTCATTCTGAATTTATTCTTCATGATTTGCAACCTCTGCCAGTTTCCCGTTAATCAAACCTAAGATCAGGAGGGTATGGTGGCTCGATTTTATATTAGTTCCTGTTTTCCATAAAAATTATAATGGATAATTTGGAGGATTTTTTTAGCTGCTCCTACAGAGGGAAAACTAGAGGGTCTCACAAAAGATCAGTCGCATAATGCGAGTGAGCAGTTTGGTATTGAATTGGCTTTACTTAAATCAGCTAAGTTAAGACCACTTCGTAAAGCTGTTAAAGAAAAATTAGTGGAAAGGATGGTTTTGACTTTGGATACACAATCTGATGTGGAGGAAGGGGTACCAAAAGGAGCTTCAACTCCGCTTATGACAGAGGTAAGAAGTGATTTGGGAAATGGTAACTTAACATTTGAGCAGCAAAAAGAATTGTTAGAAATTGGAAGTAAGGAACGTGCATTAGATATACAATTGGAATGGGGGAAAAAGTAAAGAGCGAGACTTTGAAAAGTTTAGGGCTCAACATAAATTAGAGGAGTTGAAATTAGCGCAGGAAACGGAATGTTTTAGATTGATGGCTGAGGGGAAAATGCCAGGTGTTGGTTCTGAAAATTTACCAAATGATCGGCCAGGTTTGAATAGTCAGTTCGAAAAGTAGACCTGAGTTCCATGTGTAATTATTGCCTTGAAAATGGACATTGGAAGAGGGAGTGTCCGGTACTACGAGGCAAGAATAATAAATCTATTCCCAAGCCTGTAGCTTTAGCCTCTGGAACGTTTCGTCATTATTCTGATACATCTACCGACACATTAGTAAATCTGCGACACTGGTGAAACATGAACAAGGTGAAATTCAGACTTGTGTTGGGGTAACGGCGTCTGACTATGGTCCTTTCATCACAAGCGGTTTCGTTTCCTTGGGGAATGATTCTATTAAAGTGCCTGTTAAGAGGTTGCGGGACACAGGTTCATTGGAATCATTTATATTAGAGTCTACATTACCCTTTTCTTCTGAATCAGGCGTGGGTAGTAATGTCTTGATTCAAGGAATTGGGTTACAGACTCTCTCTACACCCTTGCACAAACTCCAGCTGTATTCAGATCTTGTGCAAGATAAGGTTGTGATGGCCTTGTGTCCTTTGTTTGCCGGTGGAAGGAGTGGATGTCATCTTGGGTAATAATTTGGCTGGGGGACAAGTTTGGCATGATGTTCCACCACCTCCTGTGGTCAGGGTGACCCCCTCATTTGCCATAAAGGATGATAAAAATGCTTTGGATTTTCCTAATGTGTTTTCAGCTTGCGCTGTGACGCATGCAAAGGCTCTTGCCTCAGAGTTCTGATGTTGTGCGTGAAAAACCTTCGACCATTCGGGTTGTTTTGCCTGCCCTCCCTTCATCTATTTCGGTTAAGGAATTAATTTCGGCTCAACAACAGGACTCTATTCTAGCAGATGTATTTGCTAATGCGAAGAGCGCAGAAGAAATCCAGAGTTTTGCTAGTGGTTACTTTATACAGGATGGGATGTTGGTTCGTAAATGGACCTCATGTAGTGATAAAGCGGTGGGTGAACCTTTGTTTCAAATTGTAATACCTGTCGGTTTGCGTGATTGTAGTACTACAGACTGCTCATGGTGATATTTTGGAGTCCGAAAGACGTATGACAGTGTTGCGTCACTGTTTTTGGCCGCGTCTTAAAGATGTATCCAAGTTTAGTCTGACCTGCCATATTTGTCAAGTAACCGGCAAACCTAATCAGGTTATTCCGCCTGCTCCTTTATATCCCATTCCTGCAGTGAGTAATCCTTTTGAACACATCGTTATCGATTGTGTGGGGCCACTGAATCCTTCTAAATCAGGTGTGACGTATATGTTGACGGTGATGTGTCAGACTACGCGATATCCAGCTGCGTATCCGTTGCGGTCCATTAATACAAAGTATATTGTGAAGGCTTTGATGCTTTTTTTTTTTTTTTTTTTTTTTTTTTTGGTATCCCGAAAATAATTCAGACATATTTTTCGTCCCATATGTTTGCGGAAGTTTTGCAACAGTTGCGCGTTGAACCTTGTCGAAGCAGTGTGTATCATCCACAGAGTCAGGGAGCCTTGGAACGGTTTCACCAGTCCCTAAAACAGTTGTTGCATCGAACTTCATAAGGACTGGGAAGAAGGTCTCCCTTGGCTCATGTTGGTCGCTAGAGAGTCCTAATGATTTAGTTTTTGGACACGCGGTGACGGGACCTTTAGCAACACTTTTTGATGAACCAGTGAAACCCGTGTCACCTACGAATTTGTTCCCTAAAAAAAAACCTAAATTGTTATTTCTACGCCGAATCGCAAGAAAACAACTCAGTTGTGTCATAAATTTGCTCAAGACATATTATAGTCGTGCGCCGGTGGTTGAAACTGTTTCTTGTTCTGATGTGAAAGCTGCAGCGCTGTCGGTAACTGAAAGTTCGCTTTTAGTTTCACCTGTCGAAGCCATTAGTGCTGATGAAGAGGATGTATTGGAGAGTAGTGTAATTCAGCCTAGGTTATGTAATTCTGAGGTGCTTATTAAACTGGAAACTTTGTTTGGTCATTTGACGTGCGACCAAAGTGCTGAGTTACGGACGCTTTTGCAAAAAGATGACACTGGGGTTGATAGACCTGTGAGGTGTGTTTTTTTTTTTTTTTTTTTTTTTTTTTTTTTTTTTTTTGGTATCCCGAAAATAATTCAGACATATTTTTCGTCCCATATGTTTGCGGAAGTTTTGCAACAGTTGCGCGTTGAACCTTGTCGAAGCAGTGTGTATCATCCACAGAGTCAGGGAGCCTTGGAACGGTTTCACCAGTCCCTAAAACAGTTGTTGCATCGAACTTCATAAGGACTGGGAAGAAGGTCTCCCTTGGCTCATGTTGGTCGCTAGAGAGTCCTAATGATTTAGTTTTTGGACACGCGGTGACGGGACCTTTAGCAACACTTTTTGATGAACCAGTGAAACCCGTGTCACCTACGAATTTGTTCCCTAAAAAAAAACCTAAATTGTTATTTCTACGCCGAATCGCAAGAAAACAACTCAGTTGTGTCATAAATTTGCTCAAGACATATTATAGTCGTGCGCCGGTGGTTGAAACTGTTTCTTGTTCTGATGTGAAAGCTGCAGCGCTGTCGGTAACTGAAAGTTCGCTTTTAGTTTCACCTGTCGAAGCCATTAGTGCTGATGAAGAGGATGTATTGGAGAGTAGTGTAATTCAGCCTAGGTTATGTAATTCTGAGGTGCTTATTAAACTGGAAACTTTGTTTGGTCATTTGACGTGCGACCAAAGTGCTGAGTTACGGACGCTTTTGCAAAAAGATGACACTGGGGTTTGTAGAACTGGTAGGTGTGTTTTTTTTTTTTTTTTTTTTTTTTTTTTTTTTTTTTTTTTTTCACGAAGAACTTTAATTGTCACCAAACTAATTATTCGACCATTGAGAAAGAAGCGCTTTCGTTAATATGGGCCCTACAGCATTTTGATGTGTATGTGGGTGGCGGTTCAGTGCCAGTTGTGGTGTTTTCCGATCATAATCCCCTCATGTTTTTGCGTTCCTTGTGTTCTCTGAATCAGCGTCTTATTCATTGGGTGTTTCTGCAGCCGTATGGTTTGGAAATCCGACATATTTGGGGAGTTCATAATGTTATGGCTGATGCGTTGTCTCGTTCATTTTGAGATTAGGTAAATGAGTCATCTACCTGATTGTTTTCTTTCTTTTCCTCTCAGTCAGGTATTCCTTTCTCGTTTTCTCTTTAAAAATTGGATTTGGATTTTTTTTTTTTTAATTTTTGGATCAGAGACTTAGTCCCTGTCTTGAGGAGGGAGGTGTTACGACTCGGTAGCACCCGTTCCCTAGACGGGATCTGTTCGCCTCCTAGGTGGCGTTCTGGTTTGTGTTCTTTTCTCTGTTTGCAGGGTGGAGACAAGTGGCAGGTGTGGTGGATTACGTATGAGTTGACTGATAAAAGGATCTGTCCTCCGGTGTGGTGGCCTCGTTGGAGCTTGACTTCTATCCAGCACCAGACTTTGAGCTTTCTTTATTATTTGATCTTGTGTTTTCTTTTTCCCTTTTGGGGTTTATAATAGTTTAAATTACGTTAATGCTTATTTTGAGTTAACCTCTTTGTGCATGGCCTCCCCATTTAATGTTGCGCTGCCTTGAGCCTGGTCGTTTGTAACACCACCTTAAAGAGTGTCAAATCAACATTTATTGCTTGAATTTTGTAAATTAAAGTGACAATTTGAAAGCTGACACTAATGTCATTTACTGTATCCATCAGTTTTGGGTTTGTGACTAAAATCTGGAAAAACGACTTCTACAAAGATCTGCCTGACATCTTTGATTATTATTAGACCTGTCAAAAGAAGTTTGTCATAAACAGACAATATAGCTTGCAGAGCAAAGAGAATTATATAGCAGCATCAAAAAACCCATCTTGAGCAGAAGCCTGACGTGTCCAACAGCACTGCACTGCATGTGTCAAAAGAGCTCTCTGTATTGCCAGATACACGTGTCAGAAGAAGTAACCACATGTTCATAATGATAATCACACCTTTCACTGTACCACACGTCTCATTTTCAAAGTGTCATATCTGTGTTCTTCCCACTCAGAGTACACTGCCTCGAGGTAAGACTGGGCTAAGACCAGCATGAAGGTTAACACTGAAGCTAATTAATGCAGGTATATGCACTCGCTGGCTGCTCAACATGGTGTTTGACCACCCACTTTTAATAAGCTCTGAAAGAAGGACGACATCTGCCCTGGATTCACTGGGGCTAGGAAAGACAAGTGGAATAGTTAAACAGACACCAAGCCTCAGTCTGGCAGATGAGAATGTGAAACTTTATCCAAAGATAAAGTTTCATAACGCCAAACTGTTCACAGACTCCCAACAGCATGGGCAATCACATGAAAATATTTGCAACTAAAATTGTGTAAATAATGCCACAGTCATCTGAACTTCATAAACTTTGCATAATAAAGCCAATATGCCTGAAACAGAACGATGCGTAATGCATGTATTGATGCAATTATAACCTGTACATGCCTGTCAAATATAAAAACATTATGAATAACTAACAGTGTTTTATCAGCAAGAAGTCACAAGGTAATGGAATTAGTGACAGATCTTTTATTTATTGTGATGAATATCTGAGTGTATCAGATTGGAAAAAAAATGTAGGGTGGAGGTTTGGTTGAATTCATTGGTTGGCAGATCTGAATGTGAGCTTGCAGTGAATTGTAAGAAAGGGGCAGGTTTATGCAGATGAAATGATTGGAGAAGTCTGGTGTATGTCACCAGAAAGAAGAAATATTACAAGGTCCAAATAAATAAATGTGCATGGATGAATAATTCACAATATACATTCATTAGGAAATACACATTTTATGTGCTCAAAAGCAGGACTAAAAGAGTCAAACTGGAATTGGAAAAGACCATGCATTTATGCGTATACAGTCATTTTAATGTGTACTGTTCTTGTTGATTTGGCTCTATATCATTTGGGAATAGTTTTTGGTGAGAGATTTGCTCACGATTCACTTTTTTTCTGTTTATTTAAGATGGACCCCTGGGAGTTTTAAAAAATACTATTAGAATATGCATAATCTTTCAGGGAAAAAATGGCAAACTGAATGTTATGTGTTACTTCTTGCATTACTCCTACATGCTTCTCTTTTGTATTCTGGGCTGTGTGTGGAACACTACTACACATGAGTTGGCTGAGGTGCCACACTGTTCTGTGCCCAGCAAACAAACATCAGATCATAGTCAACACTAATAAGACAGGGATTTTTCATGGTCAGTCTGTCATCTATCCATCCATCCATCTATCTATCTATACACACACATACATACAGTATACACATACATACTTATACATACATATATACACACACATACATACATATACCTACCTACATACATACATATAAACACATACATACTGTATATGTATGTGTGTATATACAGGTGCATCTCAAATTAGAATGTCGTGTATTAAATAAATTCAATGCGCACAGACTGAAGTAGTTTAAGTCTTTGGTTCTTTTAATTGTGATGATTTTGGCTCACATTTAACAAAAACCCACCAATTCACTATCTCAACAAATTAGAATATGGTGACATGCCAATCAGCTAATCAACTCAAAACACCCGCAAAGGTTTCCTGAGCCTTCAAAATGGTCTCTCAGTTTGGTTCACTAGGCTACACAATCA
>NW_015506205.1:0-1447 GCF_001515645.1 Sinocyclocheilus grahami | reverse complement strand
GTCAGCAGAAGGAAGCATGAAGTGCTCTAAAATTTCCTGGTAGATGGCTGCGTTGACTGTGGACTTCAGAAAACACAGCCGCATTGATGCAGTAATTCATGGAAAAGGTGCCCCTACCAAGTATTGAGTACATGTACAGTAAATGAACATACTTTCCAGAAGGCCAACAATTCACTAAACATTTTTTTTTATTGGTCTTATGAAGTATTCTAATTTGCTGAGATAGTGAATTGGTGGGTTTTTGTTAAATGTGAGCCAAAATCATCACAATTAAAAGAACCAAAGACTTAAACTACTTCAGTCTGTGCGCATTGAATTTATTTAATACACGAGTTTCACAATTTGAGTTGAATTACAAAAATAAATGTACTTTTCCACGACATTCTAATTTATTGAGATGCACCTCACCTCATATATATACATACACATATACATACACATATACACATACATTAGGACTGTGAATCTTTGGGTAGACAGCAATTCGATTCGATTCACGATTCATAGGTTTTCGATTCGATTCAAGAATGATTTTTGCAAATTTAGAACGATTCAATTCGATTCGATTCGATTATAACTATTCGATTCTGCATTCTTTATGTGCATTCATAGGATTCTTTAAATGCTTACCTTAAATTCTTTAAATGCTTAGTCAGGGGGCGAATTACACAGAAGCCTTTATGGTTACAGAACCGTAGGTTAGAGGGGGAAAAAACACTTTTGTCCATTGTTAGATGCTAGTTTGATGATATTGTGGCATGACATGGCATACGTAAAAATGTATGTAAGTAAAGATTTTAAAAAAGAGCTTTAAAAGTATTATGTATAGGCTAACATTTTGTCACACCAGGGGAGTAGCCATCATTTCAGAAGTGACATAAATGGCAAATACAATAATTGTATGTATGTATGTATTATTATTATTTATTTATTTTACAAGGAATTTTTTTCTTATATCTTACTTTGAATTTGCTATAAGAAATCAAATACACTGCTGGACAATAATCAATCATTTGTAATCTATAATTTTTTAACAATTTTATGATTGTTTTATATACTACAAACAATTATTTAAATTTTCTGCACAGAATAAGGTAGAAAATATACTTTATAGTTTCTGTACTGTAATAAATGATATGTAAATTAGCACTGTATCATTCATAAATTGTATTTATTGTGTTTATTGTCTTAACGTTTCATTAGTTCATTCTGCTTTTTATTCAGATTAGCTGCAGATATAGTCTGGTACGTCTTAAGTTCTATGAGCGCAAGATAAATTCTCTTTCAGTACGAAAACTTCTTTATCTAATTTTCATAAAATAAAATGCTATGGTATTTAACTTTTTCTCTCCATTGGCGAATGATGATTCTGAAAGAAAACACGCCCAATGTCTGTTTGCTATAGGCAGGGCCGTTTCTAGCCAATTTGACGCCCTAGGCGAAATCC